>NC_060190.1:8954068-8956568 GCF_021184085.1 Oncorhynchus gorbuscha | reverse complement strand
AATAGTCCAGTATAGTCAAGTAATAGTCCAGTAATAGTACAGTAATAGTCCAGTATAGTCAAGTAATAGTCCAGTATAGTCAAGTAATAGTCCAGTAATAGTACAGTAATAGTCCAGTATAGTCCAGTATAGTCCAGTATAGTCCAGTAATAGTCCATTAATGTCCAGTATAGTCCAGTATAGTCCAGTATAGTCCAGTAATAGTCCATTAAAGTCCAGTATAGTCCAGTATAGTCCAGGAATAGTCCAGTAATAGTCCAGTATAGTTCAGTAGTAGTCCAGTACAGTCCAGTATAGTCCAGTATAGTCCAGTGTAGATCCAGCATATATCCAGTACTCACAGAGAGCTGTCCAGGCAGGATGACGGGGAGGGCTCTGAGGGTAGCAGGGCTGGTGGGGGACATGACCGATATGGAGGGACGCTCCATCTTCTGAGACTCAAAGGAACTGGAGCCCGCTGATGGGAAAGAACCAGGATGTGAAAGACGGTATATTAACTGTATATTAACACCAATTAACTATGCCGTTTTGTTCATCAAGGAAAAACCAAAGCTTTGTTGACACTTACTCGATTCTAAAGGAGGATGTGATGTTTCTGGAATTCTTGGTATGTCTCTGTAAGATGGGAGGAAGATTACATCAAACATCTGCACAGACCTCTACAATAGTCACTGACCAACAGCCATCACCAACCTCCATTTGATACAGAGTGCCAGCACATACAATACCTCAATTGTATGTTTGTTTGTATCGAAAAGGAAAAACACCGACACGTACACAAACTGGGTGTTGGGTTTAGAGAGCGGTAGTTCATACCCACACGGGGGAGAGACGTATGGGTTGAGAGAAGAGAGGGAACTTGCCTTATAAGGGTTTCTCTAAGGTCTAGGATGTTAGGGGTTACATCGGGGTTAGGCCACAGGGAAGGACTACCGTACGACATAGTGGTCACTATGTCCACATTAAGTATGTACTTACTGATACGCTCTATACACCTTTCTCAAGAAGTTATTGGAAATGATGTGGTGGATAGATCTTTTAGGTAAAGAAGACAATGGCCGTCAACATTTCACTTCAAAATTGGAAATAGTCAGAAAAGGGCCCACAACAGTCGCAATATAGTGATAATAGTCCAAAATGGCCAACGCAGTGCAAAATAGTCACACAGTAGTTGCAGTGTATCGCACAACGATTCCAAAATGGGAATTTAGCATTTCACACAGGAAGTCAGTCTTACCCAATAGGCCTTGAGACAACTATTTCCACTTGAGGCGCCGCCTTGGATTCCAGAATGATGTTGTACACTTCCTTCTTGGTTGCTCCCGGCAACGACTTCCCGTTCCACTGCAGTACCTCATCACCTGGAAAACAGGAAACAAGATTAAAACAGCTGATTCGTGGGTAAGCATGGAGCCTAGGTTAAAGATAACAAAGGTTAAGGTAATGTAATAATTCCTTGCAGAAGTGTTAGAAAATAAACTAAATCAATGGACCAGCGCCGGAGTTGGTCCATTGGAATGGAATTATTACGTTGTCTTAATTAAACTCTATTTTATCAACCTAGCCTGGCGCTTTACTGAACAACCTCTGTACACAACACAAAGTGTTCAGGTAGAAATTGTAGATTTTCGCAGCTCAAAAAGAACACACAGACAATCTCACAGAGCTCCCAGACTGACGACACTTCTCCACCAGATAACCCTGAATGTCTGAATGTTGTTTCCACGCTGCTTACCAGCTCGCAGGTGGCCAACAATGTCCGCCAGACTTCCTTTCTTGACTTTGGTGATGAAGGCCCCCAGTCTCCCTGTCTCTGTCATCTTCCCACCCACAACCTAGAAGGGGAACAGACCACGGGCAGTTCAGACACAAGACCAAGAGCTCAGTACATAGAGATAACAGTGTAATTAAAACACTGCCCCTTGTGTTCAGTGCCAGTATCACTGAATATCCTGGGAAGGTACAAGGTCAGTATGAAGGTATGACAATCTGGATACCGTCCCAGCCGAGTACAAATCTACAGCATGTCCCCATAGTTTCCTTTATTATATACTCCTGTGGATAGTACACTAGCATCACTTACATTTCAGTCATTAAGCAGACTCTTATCCAGATCAACTTACAGGAGCAATTAGGGTTAAGTGCCTTGCTCCAGGGCACATCAACAGATTTTTTCCCACACCTAGTTGGCTCGGAGATTCAAACCAGCAACCTTGCGGTTACTGGCCCAACGCTCTTAGCCGCGAGGCTACCTAATGTGGAGGTCAGACGTTAGAGTCCCGGGTGGCCTCAGTACACGGGGATACACAGTGGTTAGTGTGGTAGTTTTCCCAGACTTCCTTTATCATACACATCCTTTGACAATACACCATCACACATCTGAGCCTGGGTGCTCTGATGTCCTGCACCCAACGGTCTCAGTACACAATATACAGTGGTTAATGTGGTAACACTACAGTGATTGAAAGGGATGCCGCTAGTGATTCCCTCTTACCTTTAA
>NC_060190.1:8941568-8946568 GCF_021184085.1 Oncorhynchus gorbuscha | reverse complement strand
GAACCCAGGCTTTTACACGGCTGAGTTACGCTTCACATAGCTACATTTAGCCTTTAGCCTGGTCCCGCCTCTGAATTTGTTTACCGCGGACAATATCAAATGTAAATCCCATGCTGGATTTGGGACTGGCCTACTCCTGAAGTAAACACGGCTAAACACTTGCTAGCTACGACAGCTAACTTTCAAACTATTTCTCCCGCCTGTCGCCCCCCGTTAAACACCCAATTCCCATGTGTTAACCTAATCTGATCATCTAAATTGGGATTGGAATTGGCCCGGAGCGACCAGTGGTGGAGGTTAGTGGTGAGTGAGATGAGTGCACAGATAAACAAAACGACAACCGTCGTCATGGCATCCTCCGTCGACAAGCTAACTGCTAAAATAGCATAGCCTTATTTAGTCAAGAAGAGTGAATTGCAAAGCTGTTGCGGGCCGGTGTGGGCAAACGAGAAGCCAAAACTGAACATGCGACCGGTGACACCCAAACTCGATTATATCCTATCCGTTAACAGCAGGATGCAGCCAGTGTTTTGGCGGGGAAGCTTTACGTAGCGTTAGCCGCACTAGCCACTGACCTAATTCTGCCAAATCTGCTGGCCTAAAACACAGGACGTTTCCTAAATAAAAGAGAACTGTCCTGTTCCAGGATGGGAAGCAATAGGGTTTGGCTTCAGCGGTGTGGATGAATGACAGTGTTGTACCGAGTCAAGGCCATAGCACATTATAGGCAGGGAGATACAGTCCCAGTAAACTTTGAAATTTAGATTTAAATTCTTTATTTTGATGGAAACCTAGAGCAAAGCGATTTTGATAATAACAAAAAAGTTAAGAGAATATTGCATTAGTAGCAACACCCAGGTGACCATAAAACCATAAAACCATCAATTCTAATGAAAGTTTGATCATTCCACCAATGTCGAAATCTCTGACAATCTCTGACAATACTGACACAAAACCAGCTAATATAGATGATTCGATCTGATAGAAAACTGAAGAATCAGACCTTTCTCGCTGACACTCTCCATACAGGTAGCCAAAACACCAACTCACCACAGATTTGATCATTCCTCCAATGTTAAAATATCTGAATGCATGACCAATCATATTGACATGAGAAGAGCTAACAGAGAGAGAGAGCGAGAGATTACTTCTGACCTTTTTCACTGACGCTCTCCATGTCCACGTCCTCACAGCTGGTGTACTCTGGCGTGGAGGCGCCCTCCTCCTCTGAGCTGCTGATAGACATCTGCCTCTTGTTGACGCCCCGTTTGCTCTTGTAGGGCCTGGGTGGGGGCGGCCGCAGTGACTCCGACTGGTCCGAGCTCTGGGAGTCCTTCCGCAGCAGGCTGTCCCCGGGCTTTTCCCTCCTAGCCTTGTGCATCATGGCTGCCTGGGAGTTGGGGTCCAGTTGGCTGGGGTGGGGTCCCTTAGGGGGATCCCAGCCTGCTGGAGGTGGGGGTCCTTGGTGGGGGTGAGGAGCACCAGGATGGGGGCCCGTTCGTGGGCCACCACCGGATGGTTGAAGGGGTCCGTGGTTCTGGTTCTGTTTGAGGAGGGGGGGACCTCCCTGGGGTCCCTGCCCAATTCCGCCACCCCCACCACCCCCCACGGTCCTGTCCATGGAGTAGGCGCGGTGGTTCTCCAAGGATGCCTTGCGGTCCGGTTCTCCACCAATCCCACCGCCGCCCCTCCGGAGACGATTCTCAGGCACATCCCCCATGTTCCCTCCCCCTCCTCCCCCGCCCTCCAGCCCCACCTCATTGATGGCGTTGTTGCTGTGGCGCCGCTCGTGGCGCACCTTCGACACCTTGGCGTGCATGCGCATCTCCTGCTCCTCCTTCTGCGGCTTGACTGGGTAGCGCGCCAGGTTGGGGTCGCTGCGGTAACGTGCCTGGAACTCCTCCTCTTGGCGCCGCTTGCGCTCCAGCTCATCCTCCTCCGGGGGGCGTCTCCGGAGGTCGGGGCGATTTCCTTGGTCGCCGCCGTCGGGGTAGTCATGGGAGCGGACCTTCTCCAGGTGCCGGCCGTCCCGCCAGTCTATGTCCCCGGGACCACAGAACTCCTCCTGGGAGGCCACGGTCTGAAGCTTCCCTGGGGGTCCCCGGCCTCCTCTACCACGACCAGGACCGCCAGGCTTACCGTTCTGTTCATGGAGGGACACAGGTCTTTTCCTGAAGAGAAGGGTGACCATAATGGACATTGATATAACATTACACACTTGTTGTTTTGTTAACATAATACCATGTAGTAACATAACAAAAAAGCCTACTCAGATATACTGGACAAATTATGGTCAGTACCAGTTATTACTGGTTGAATGAAAGCAATGATGATAAAGACAGGGAAATAATTTCAAATGGAGGAATGTGTGCAGAACTAAAATGAGATTCTATTTCCATGGGAAAATGTTCCTACTGATGGTTAACCTGGGTATGGATCATCCTACAACAGTGTGGAATAGGGCCAGCATTTTGAGTGATGCATTCAGGACGGACCGAAATGGACTCACCCTTTAGACGCAAAACAAAATATATTAATCATGGACCTTTCAAGAATAAAACATGCAACCCAGCTTCTGCTTTGGCTATAAGCTTGGACAGCGCTATTTTTTATTTTTTGATCCAGTGGGGATTAAATAATCAAGTGCTGCAACACACACCGAAAATGGGTCACTCCCAACATCAGAGGATTTGAGTTCCTGTCAAACGCGGAAAAAAAGATGACCAAAGTGTGTCCAATGTTGAACGAGACAAATGAGGCTGCATGTGTAAACTGATGGTGTCAACGAGACCCTGTTAGAGAAAACAGATGCTGCATTAGCCTAATTCATCCAATCGCAACAAAGTCAAACATATTAAAGAGGACTGACTTGTACACGACTCAACTGTACAACAATTTAAAAAAAGAGCCAATATATAAGCGACCATATCATCTAAAAGAGGCCCAGGTCAAGATACTCAATACCTAGACTCTGATACAGTCCCAAAATGTTTTGCATGTCAGCAAATCAAGTTCTCAAGATAAAGGACTTTCAAAAAGCTAATTGTAACTTGCCACATCATCATGATGATGCAAAACGCATCTTATGAAGTAAAAAAACAACAACCAAAAGATACTTTTCGAGTGGATTATTCCTTTAAGTGTCTAGAATCAAAGGGATTAAGGGGAGGTGATAAGAGTAGAGTGGATGAGAGAACGTTTTGTACAAAGTGCCATTTACAACAATACTAAGTACTATCAGCAATCAAAACAGGCCCCTAGATAACCAATACAGTGACGTAGACTCTGTTTTAAAAAATATATATATTTTACCTTTATTTTACTAGGCAAGTCAGTTAAGAACAAATTCTTATTTTCAATGATGGCCTAGGAACAGTGGGTTAACTGCCTGTTTAAGGGCAGAACGGCAGATTTTGTACCTTGTCAGTTCGGGGATTTGAACTTGCAACCTTTCGGTTACTAGACCAATGCTCTAACCACTAGGCTACCCTGCCGTTTGAGCCTCTACAGACAGAGAGGTGAAAGCAGGGGTTGTGAGAGGACAGGTGAAAGTGTTTAAGGGATTAGAGCGTTTGTGTCCACAATGTCCTACTTGTCTCGTGGTGGTTCACTCCGAGCGCGTGACGCCGGCATGGTGTCCAACGCTCCCTTGGCCGGTACCGTTGGCGGCTGATGCGTTCCGTCGGGCGCCGCCCCTGCGTTACCGCTGGAAGAGGGCGGAGCCTGGGACCTGGAGCGGAGTAGCTTCCTGTCCCCCCGTTGGGTGTCACCCCCCGTGGGCGGGGCGTTCAGGCCGCCATCCAGGCTCATCTGCCTCGCCCCCGGCCCCGAAAACCATTCTCCCGATTTGGTGAGGATCTCCTGTTGCTTACGGCACAGGTTGCATACCCACATTACCTACAGGGGTGAAGGAGGAGAGGAGGAGGTTAGATATTATATACATGTACCGTATGTATTAGTAGCCTGTATCTATAGAGAGAAAGAGAGCATGGTCAATTCCATTTCCGATTCCTATTTTCTTAATTGAAAAGCAAACCCTGAATTGACTGAATTGAAATGGAATTGACCCGAACATTGTCTCTTAGACAGAGAATGTATAATACTATGCAATACCTCAATACTATAGTCATCTAATTCTATTTCTATGAGTTTAGCATCAGAAGACTTGTGGGGTTGCAGATGTTGTCATATATCCATTGCAGTCCACTTTTTACGGAACTGTCATCTGTAGTTTATGTGCAAAACAGTCGTGAGGCACTGAAATGTTAGCTTAGCTTGGAGTATTTTAGCTTGGAGTATTTTAGCTTGGAGTATTTTAGCTTGGAGTATTTTAGCTTGGAGTATTTTCAACAGACAACAGGTCATTGTTATACAGGCAAGGAAAGGGCAGGACTGGTGACAGAACTACAAACAGGCACAGACAGATAGAGGATCTTAGTAAGACACAAGCAAGTATTAGTCACAGCGTTATGTTCTTTCTCATGTTTTATTTTAGTCTCTTGACTCTGATTGAGTATTGGTGATAGCTCATCATTGGTGATAACTCATCTGTCAGACAGGGGATCAAGGTTCCTTAAAATACCCTAGAACCTCCTCTCCCCACGCTCCCCCACGCCCCCACGGTCCCGCCTCCCTACCCACGCTCCCCCCCCCCACACTCCCCCAACCCCCACGGTCCCGCCTCCCTCCCAACGCTCCCCCTCTCCCCCCACACTCCCCCTCTCCCCCATACCCCCCCACGGTCCCGCCTCCCTCCCCACGCTCCCCATCCCCCCATGCTCCCCCTCCCCCCCCACGCTCCCCCTTCCCTCCCCACGCTCCCCCTCCCTCCCCACGCTCCCCACCCCCACGCCCCTCCACTAGAGAAAATGCAACATATTCTACAAGGCTACAAATGTAGTAAAGGTGATCTAATACGAACGCAGTATCTAGTTAAACAGAGTAGGCTTGATATGGATGGGATGTCGTTACCATGGAGAAAGCAGTAGCCTGTTGCCTAT
>NC_060190.1:8906568-8936568 GCF_021184085.1 Oncorhynchus gorbuscha | reverse complement strand
TCAGTGAGCGCGCTCAATACAGCCTCCAACGACAGATTGACATATGGGGCGGCAGCGGCGCCCGGCAGAAAACTACCATCCGTCAGGGAATGTTAAGTCCTACAGATGAGGAAGAAAGACGACCACAAAACACGACAATGCTCCATTTGTGTAAATAAGGCTATAGATCAACTAGGAATAGGTCTTGGCTTCCGTCTGCAGCTGAGCCCCGTGAACTACAAGACAGTTCAGTGTTAGACTGAATGGCATTCTACCCTATAGAAGCCAATACTGCTAAGGACACAACAGAAACATAGTGTTTGTATAGGCTTTTCTGTAACCCCAAACTGATCCTGGAACTGTTCACTAATACAGTTACTGTTGCCGCTATTGTTATTTTATACAAGGCATTACAGTAATGTTTCATGGCAGACCGCTGGGTTAGTCATCCAATGCTGAGAACCCTGACAGAGATTATGAAGTGCATTCCCTTCCTGTAAAAAGTGCAGTGTCGGCTCGATGCCCAGTGGGAGTGGGAGAGTTGGTGTGTATGTATGTGTGTGTCCGGTGTGAGTGCCTATGTCTGTGCGTGCGTCTGGTTTGTCCAAGCCGTAAAAGAGGTGTTTGCATATTTGTGTCTGTGTACATTAGTGTGTGTATGTGGGTCTCCACTACAGGAAGAGGAGTAGAGTGGAGTGGATTGGCTCTGATTCGCTTTCTTTCTCTCGCAGCCATCTGGAGATGACAATAAACACACAAACAATCACTCTGCAATTAATACACCAAGGCAACTAGACTCGCAGGGACTAACTGACTAGTTATTCTGAAGAATATAACATGACAAATTGTTTTATTTGTGTAAATCGTACATTTAAACTGTGATTGTATCGTGATATGATTAAATAAATGTCATTTGACCCTTATTTACACTATAAAATATGCGTTATTCCAAGATTCATGTTCCTTGAGGCGTCAACTGAAGAAACTGTGGAGGTTAACCAAACAGTGTCTCTGAGAATGAGTCATATCTACCACAATTGAATTAAATACCCGTTGGAAACATAGACAACCCACACACTGCAGTTAATTAACAGAGAAATAATAAAACAGACACACACACACACACAGACACACACACACACAGACACACACACACACAGACACACACACACACAGACACACACAGACACACACACACACAGACACAGACACACACACACATAGACACACACACAGACACACCCACACAGACACACACACACACATAGACACACACACACACATAGACACACACACACAGACACACACACAAAGGGACAAACCCAGGGGCTTTGATTTAAAGGCTTGACATGTACTGAAACAGTGACCGTGTAAGTCTGTTAGCTGGGCTAAGGTGTGGATGTCTTGATATTTGAACATAGACAACACTGACAGATGCTGACAGGGAGAGGCGAGGGGCTATGAGGGACTAGGAATGGGGTCCTAACCTACACCCTCCACCCCCTGACCCCAGTCCACTGTCTTAAGCAGCCGCAGGGTCCAATCCAAAGACTTGCATCCTTCCCCTCTGCCCTTGTCGACTTGTGAGCAAAACTGTGCTTTAAAAGCTCCAATAGAGCAAAATGATTTTTGGTTGTTTTCTCCTTACTTGGAGTGGGCAAGTACAGAGGGGAAGGTGGCAAGTGTACAAATTGGAACCCAGCCTCGGCCTCCCCTCCCGTCTCCCTGTGGCAGGGGCTGGTCTGTATGCTCATCACAGACAGGCAGGTAAAGCATGCACGGGCATAAGTGTGCACATTCCCTCTGCAGTCACAACAAGGGTCTTATAGTAAGATAAGGTGCTTCTGCGTGCCAACAAACACCCTGTGCCCTTGTACCCCACCAACAAACACCCTGTGCCCTTGTACCCCCCAACAAACACCCTGTGCCCTTGTACCCCCCAACAAACACCCTGTGCCCTTGTACCCCCCAACAAACACCCTGTGCCCTTGTACCCCATTGTTCCCCCTATCTTGTATATTATACCCAGTTCCCCCTGGCACAGCCATGCCCACAGCCATAGAGAGAGGAGTTGTGCCCATCCAGGGGTGTCTAGGAATGCCCACCCAGACAGCCAGGCATGGTTCATGCTCGCCCACTTCCCAAATTGCAGCTGAAGTGTGACATTAAAGAACTACAGTTAAAGTGACCCATGCAAAAACTCCATTACCCAGCAGGCCTTACCCTTTCCTTCACTATGAGACACTTTGCAAGAGGAAGAGACAGACAATGGATGCAGAATTAGTCAATGTTTTTACCCAGATATTCTTACTGAAGATAAAACAGTCTCTTGTACTGCACTACCAATGTCCATATTAGTGTGGACTGGACTACAGGCAGATATGCTTGGGGAAGTCCATGGTAAAATACCATAGTGGTAGACAGAGATAGTATCTAATCATATTTATTTCTACTCAAGGCAAAATGGTCTCCATGACTGTATCTGCCAATGCCCAGAGTCTGGAATCTGGACTACAGACAGATACAGTATGTGTGTGGAAGTCCAAGGATAAAGGCTAGCCTTTTAGTATTAGAGAAAAGCTAGCCTGGACTGAACTGTCCGGGAATCATTCTGTTCGGTTTAAGTCATTAATCCATAGGTGGATTTGACAGCTTTGGCCGCGTTCCAATCTGATAATTTACGGCCTCCACTTCAGCCTTTGTGGACACCCACTTCTTGGATTTGTGTGAGCTAGGTTTTTAGTAACAAAGGAATATACCTCGACCTTGCCAACAGCGAAAGGGCTTGGCATAGGACTGCAGTAGTGTATGCCATATCACTCACACAAATCCAGTCCACTTAATAGGGGAAGTCTACAAAGCAGGAGGGAAGGGGGTCAAAACTTTGGGATTGGAACGCAGCCATTGGGGGATTTTCAAAGGGACACATAGGTTATATTCACAGTACAGTAGAGAGCACAGAAAAGATGCTAACCACTTTGTCCTCCTGTAGTGGCATGTAGTCCAGGTAGCAGTGAGAAAGTGAAAAGGAAGTGAGGGAGGGAGTGGAGGAAGCAGAGGGGAGGATAGAGGGATGCAGTAGAGGAGTGGACAGAGGAAGAGAGACAAGAGGTCAAATATAGGTTCATGGAACATGAGAAGGGAGGGAGGAAAAAGAGAAAGAGAAAAAAGGATTGAGGGAATGGTGTAAACGTTTGTTAATAACACATGTGCAAAATCCACAATACACACTTTTAATACACAGTCTATTCAGTGATACACAATCTGTAAGACGTGCAACAGTGGTGAAACACAGACGGCGTTTGACAGCAAACGTGCATGACTCAACATATCAGTCATGTGACGTCGGCATGACACATGACCTTTGTGTCACAGTGTCATGGAGGAGCAGGAAATGGGGACAAGAAGAGCAACATGATACATCATCTTACACAACCCTATATATAACTTCCTGTCTAGCTTACAATACAATATATACACTACCATTCAAAGGTTTGGGGTCACTTAGAAATGCCCTTGTTTTTGAAAGAAAAGCACATTTTTTGTCCATTACAATAACACCGAATTGATCAGAAATACAGCGTAGACATAGTTAATGTTGTAAATGACTATTGTAGCTGGAAACAGCTAATGTTTTATGGAATATCTACATAGGCGTACAGAAGCCCATTATCAGCAACCATCACTCCTGTGTTCCGATGGCATGTTGTGTCAGCTAATCCAAGTTGATCATTTTAAAAGACTAACAGACACCTAACAAGTCCTCAAATGGCAGCTTCATTAAATAGTACACGCAAAACATCAGTCTCAACGTCAACAGTGAAGAGGCGACTCCGGGATGCTGGCCTTCTAGGCAGAGTAGCAAAGAAAAAGACATATTTCAGACTGGCCAATAAAAAGAAAAGATTAAGATGGGCAAAAGAACACAGACACTGGACAGAGGAACTCTTCCTAGAAGGCCAGCATCCCGGAGTCGCCTCTTCACTGTTGACGTTGAGACTGGTGTTTTGCGGGTACTATTTAATAAAGCTGCCAGTTGAGGACTTGTGAGGTGTCTGTTTCTCAAACTAGACCCTCTAATGTACTTGTCCTCTTGCTCAGTTGTGCACCGGGGCCTCCACTCCTCTTTCTATTCTGGTTAGGGCCAGTTTGCGCTGTTCTGAGAAAGGAATAGTACACAGCGTTGTATGAGATCTTCAGTTTCTTGGCAATTTCTCACATAGAATAGCCTTCATTTCTCAGAACAAGAATAAACGGATGAATTTCAGAGGAAAGCTCTTTGTTTCTGGACATTTTGAGCCTGTAGTCGAACCCACTAATGCTGATGCTCCAGATACTCAACTAGTCTAAAGAAGGGCAGTTTTATTGCTTCTTTAATCAGGACAACAGTTTTCAGTTGTGCTGACATAATTGCAAAAGGGTTTTCTAATGATCAATTAGCCTTTTAAAATGATCAACTTGGATTACTGCTAATGGTCCTCTATGCCTATGTAGATATTCCATTACAAGTCAGCCTTTTCCAGCTACAATAGTCATTTACAACAGTAACAATGTCTACACTGTATTAATGATCAATTTGATGTTATTGTAATGAACAAAAAATGTGCTTTTCATTCAAAAACAAGGACATTTCTAAGTGACCCCAAACTTTTGAAAGGTAATGCACGTCTACTTCCAATCAGTATATGAGCCTGTATTTAAATAGCATCTAGGATAAGTTTGCTGATCTAGGATAAGTTTTCCCTTCCAAATCATAATGAATATGTTTATACAGACGGGGGGGGGGGGGGGCTGACCTTAGATCAGCACTCTGAGTTTTTTTTTAGGAATACAGACCCTGCTTTTAATATCTGCTGCTTGGTGAGGTATTATAGATACATAAATGTGACCTTTATAACACAACATGACTATGAGGACAGGCTGGGGAGAAGGGAGAGGTTCAGTAATACCAAAATGAGTTGGTGGCACAGATTGTGTCGGGCATCACCATGCAACTGTAATGCCTTCTGCAGGACAATGCTGTGTACTGCATCGTGTCTCTGGGTCTCTGCACAGGGTGAATCGCGGTTTATCACGACAATATCAATGTTTTGTGAGTTACTGTGACTTATATGCTGCTAGTATAGAAGTCAACACATCTGATTATGATTGAGGGCATTTTGAGTCAAATATCAATTTAGTTTAACTACAATGAACAAGCTGCACCTGCACAACATGACCAAAAGTATGTGGACACCTGCTGTCGAACTGCTCATTCCAAAATCATGGGCATTAATATGGAGTTGGTCCCCCCTTTGCTGCTATTACAGCCTCCACTCTTCTGGGAAGGCTTTCCACTAGATGTTGGAAGGTGTTCAATGGGGTTGAGGTCAGGGCTCTCTGCAGGCCAATCAAGTTCTTCCACACTGACCTTGACAAACCATTTCTGTGCGGACTGGGGGCATTGTCATGCTGAAACAGGAAAGGGCCTTTCCCAAACTGTTGCCACAAAGTTGGAAGCACAGAATCATCTATAATGTCATTGTTGCTTTAAGATTTCCCTTCACTGGAACTAAGGGGCCTAGTCCTAACCATGAAACACAGCCCCAGACCATTATTCCTCCTCCACCAAACTTTACAGTTGGCACTATGCATTGGGGCAGGTAGGATTCTCCTGGCATCCGCCAAACCCAGATTTCCGTTGGACTGCCAGATGGTGAAGCGCAATTCATCCCTCCAGAGAACTCGTTTCCACTGCTCCAGAGTCCAATGGCGGAAAGCTGTACAGCACTCCAGCCGGCGCTTGGCATTGCGCATGGTGATCTTAGGCTTGTGTGCGCCTGCTCAGCCATGGAAACCCATTTCATGAAACTCCCGACAAACAGATCATGCTGACATTGTTTCCAGAGGCAGTTTGGAACGCGGTAGTGAGTGTCGCAACCGAGGACAGACGATTTTTACGCACAGCATGCTCCAGTACTCGGCGGTCCCATTCTGTGAGCTTGTGTGGCCTACCACTTCGCGGCTGAGACGTTGTTGCTCCTAGATGTTTCCACTTCACAATAACAGCAGTTACAGTTGAACGGGGAAGCTCTAGTAGGGCACAAATTTGACAAAGTGACTTGTTGGAAAGGTGGCATCATATGATGGTGCCACATTGAAAGTCAATGAGCTCTTCAGTAAGGCCAATCTACTGCCAATGTTTGTCTATGGAGATTGCATGGCTGTGCGCTCAATTTTATGCACCTGTCAGCAACGGGTGTGGGTGAAATAGCCGAATCCACTCATTTGAAGGGGTGTCCACATACTTTTGCATATACAGTGTATCTTCTGTATAACTTATTGAACATGAATCCCGTAGAACCAATTTATAGTTTGATAGATTCATATCATTTTAACTCGCAGGTCTGGAAAAATACATTAAAGCTGCTGCTAAATTAAAGATTGGACCCTTTTTTCAATTTTAGGCTGAAATTACATACCCAAATCTAACTGCCTGTAGCTCAGGACCTGAAGCAAGGATATACATATTCTTGATACCATTTGAAAGGAAACAATTTGAAGTTTGTAAAAAACGGGGACCCGTTTTGGCTCGTGAGCACCACTTTCAAGACTACTGGCTGATATTATACAAAGGTTTGAGAGCACATCTTTAAGTAATGCAAAGAGTTGAGCCTTTTTGACATGAGTGACACAAACTGAAGTAATGTAAGGAAACTTGATTAGCATCCGTCCTGTCAAACAAATGTCTGTTTTGACCGACTCAGCACTGGAGAGAGGCATGAAGTGCTCGGGCTTAAATCTGACATGAGGTACACCGACGTGTTGAACTAAACCGGAAAACATGAATAGGAGGGAGAGTTTTATGTAATAAAACAAAGTTTTTAAATGTCAACTAATCCTGTTATTCTGCTTGGCTGGAGATAGAGGGGAGAGTAGGATGGGGGGGGATCAAGGAAGGAAGTACCACTTGAAAGAGCGCCGGTCAGAAGCCATCTCTCCAGTCTACACTGCCTACACACACAGGCTGTAATATGCACACAATACAACAGCAAACTACACAAAAATGCCCTTACACACATAGATTACAGCCTACACAAAAAAATACCCTTTCACACATAATAGATTACAGCCTACACAAAAGTACCCATAAATACACCATAAATACTGACACTGATACACAGACACGCACACTAATACTGACTCAAACCTACACAGAATTGTTTTCTCTGCCTTGTGAGAGATGTTACTTCAAAATACATTTGAAATAAAAAGCAATAGTGCTCAAACTCATTCTTGGCATACTTTACTATTGATTTGAGTTCCTAGCCCATTATTTCACTGTAGTATTAGTTCCATGTTGATGGAATATCTAATAGAGACAACACTACTAGTGGCCGGTTATCATTATCCATAATTCATTTAATGGAATTATCCCATAATAAGTCCACAGCCTGGGCCAAAGCTTGATCCTGTGTCCTGCTCCCTGTGTGAGTCTGGGTTCCAGCTGGGCCTAGCGGATCTGGAACAGATTGGCACCCAGCAGGTCCAGGGACCAGGGCCCACAGTCAGGTAAGATACCCAGGAGGAGGGGCTCTCTCTTGGGCTGGACAGGAGATGGAGAGGGGCCCAGATGGAATGGGGTGGGCTTAAAATAATGGCCACATGTGGTGAGTATGGGCAACGCCGCATCTCATACCGCACGCGTCCTCTGGCACTGGGGAGCTAGACTAAATCAACTAGAACCAACGCTGTATCATTCACAGGGTTTGGGCTCTGGGGAGCTAGACTAAATCAACTAGAACCAACGCTGTATCATTCACAGGGTTTGGGCTCTGGGGTGCTAGACTAAATCAACTAGAACCAACGCTGTATCATTCACAGGGTTTGGGCTCTGGGGAGCTAGACTAAATCAACTAGAACCAACGCATTCACAGGGTTTGGGCTCTGGGGAGCTAGACTAAATCAACTAGAACCAACGCTGTATCATTCACAGGGTTTGGGCTCTCATTCACAGGGTTTGGGCTCTGGGGAGCTAGACTAAATCAACTAGAACCAACGCTGTATCATTCACAGGGTTTGGGCTCTGGGGAGCTAGACTAAATCAACTAGAACCAACGCTGTATCATTCACAGGGTTTGGGCTCTGGGGAGCTAGACTAAATCAACTAGAACCAACGCTGTATCATTCACAGGGTTTGGGCTCTGGGGAGCTAGACTAAATCAACTAGAACCAACGCTGTATCATTCACAGGGTTTGGGCTCTGGGGAGCTAGACTAAATCAACTAGAACCAACGCTGTATCATTCACAGGGTTTGGGCTCTGGGGAGCTAGACTAAATCAACTAGAACCAACGCTGTATCATTCACAGGGTTTGGGCTCTGGGGAGCTAGACTAAATCAACTAGAACCAACGTTGTATCATTCACAGGGTTTGGGCTCTGGGGAGCTAGACTAAATCAACTAGAACCAACGCTGTATCATTCACAGGGTTTGGGCTCTGGGGAGCTAGACTAAATCAACTAGAACCAACGCTGTATCATTCACAGGGTTTGGGCTCTGGGGAGCTAGACTAAATCAACTAGAACCAACGCTGTATCATTCACAGGGTTTGGGCTCTGGGGAGCTAGACTAAATCAACTAGAACCAACGCTGTATCATTCACAGGGTTTGGGCTCTGGGGAGCTAGACTAAATCAACTAGAACCAACGCTGTATCATTCACAGGGTTTGGGCTCTGGGGAGCTAGACTAAATCAACTAGAACCAACGCTGTATCATTCACAGGGTTTGGGCTCTGGGGAGCTAGACTAAATCAACTAGAACCAACGCTGTATCATTCACAGGGTTTGGGCTCTGGGGAGCTAGACTAAATCAACTAGAACCAACGCTGTATCATTCACAGGGTTTGGGCTCTGGGGAGCTAGACAAAATCAACTAGAACCAACGCTGTATCATTCACAGGGTTTGGGCTCTGGGGAGCTAGACTAAATCAACTAGAACCAACTGTATCATTCACAGGGTTTGGGCTCTGGGGAGCTAGACTAAATCAACTATCATTCACAGGGTTTGGGCTCTGGGGAGCTAGACTAAATCAACTAGAACCAACGCTGTATCATTCACAGGGTTTGGGCTCTGGGGAGCTAGACTAAATCAACTAGAACCAACGCTGTATCATTCACAGGGTTTGGGCTCTGGGGAGCTAGACAAAATCAACTAGAACCAACGCTGTATCATTCACAGGGTTTGGGCTCTGGGGAGCTAGACAAAATCAACTAGAACCAACGCTGTATCATTCACAGGGTTTGGGCTCTGGGGAGCTAGACTAAATCAACTAGAACCAACGCTGTATCATTCACAGGGTTTGGGCTCTGGGGAATGCGACTGTCTTATTTACAGGGATGTTGAGGGGAACTGCAGCGTATGTGTCAATACTGTAAACGCTGAATGGTGTTTCTGGTTGGCAGCTTGTCCATTCTGTGTAAAGGACTACATACTAGGTGCTCCTAGGTTTTACATTACAGGGTCGCTATTTTGCAAAAGGGTGACACACCTGAGGATGGATTGAAGCTCCAACAACAACTCCAATACACTTTGACCGGACAAAGTGTGACAGAGCCCCAGCCGCCAACACAGACAACATAAAAGCAGCCGTCTTGACAAAACAAATGAACAAGGGGCAGGGATGAGGGAGGGGTAACGGAGACGGAGGGAAGGGAGGGAAGGAAGGAAGAAGAAGGGGTGGAGGCAGGGATTCTTAACGGTTTCTCACGTTGTTGGAGCGCAGGGAGACGCGTCCGCCACAGCGGGCACAGAATCTGGTCTGGCAGTAGGAGCAGTGGTGTCCGCAGCCGTCGGCGAACTTGGTCTTGCGGCAGATGCCGCAGGTGGGGGCATCGTCCTTGTGCTGGCCCTGCTGCTGGCGCCGCGTCTCCACGCCGATGCGACGCACCTGCTCCTTGTAACTCTCAAACTGCTGGTGCAGCGTCCTGAGGGAGGGAGGAGAGAGAGGAGGAGAGAAGTTGGTCATGTGCTTATTATGTTTTTATTGAGAGAGAGATAAGAGACAGACAGACAGACAGACAGACAGACAGACAGACAGACAGACAGACAGACAGACAGACAGACAGACAGACAGACAGACAGACAGACAGACAGACAGACAGACAGACAGACAGACAGACAGACAGACAGACAGACAGACAGACAGACAGACAGACAGACAGACAGACAGACAGACAGACAGGAGAGAGGGAGAGGCTAATTATCAAAATCCAGAAAAGAGCCGTTGAAATTCTACAACCACAAAGAAGGAAGCGATTCCCAGACCTTCCATAATAAATCCATGACCTACAGAGAGATGAACCTGGAGAAGAGTCCCCTAAGCAAGCTGGTCCTGGAGCTCTGTTCACAAACACAAACAGACACCACAGAACCCCAGGACAGCAACACAACTAGACCCAACCAAATCATTAGACAACAAAAAGATAATTACTTGACACATTGGAAAGAATTAACAAAAAAACAGAGCAAACTAGAATGCTATTTGGCCCTACACAGAGAGTACACAGTGGAATAATACCTGCCCACTGTGACTGACCCAAAATTAAGGATATCTTTGACTATGTACAGACTCAGTGAGTAGAGCCTTGCTATTGAGAAAGACCGCTGAAGGCAGACCTGGCTCTCAAGAGAAGACAAGCTATGTGCACACTGGCCACAAAATGAGGTGGAAACTGAGCTGCACTTCCTAACCTCCTGCCAAATGTATGTGCCATCACAGCAGCAAGATTTGTGACCTGTTGCCACAAGAAAAGGGCAACCAGTGAAGAACAAAGAACATTGTAAATCTAGTTTCCCTTTTGTACTTTAACTATTTGCACATCATTACAACACTCTATATATACATAATATGACATCTGAAATGAGAGAGAGAGAGTGAGAGAGCGAGAGAGAGTGAGTGAGTGAGTGAGTGAGTGAGTGAGTGAGTGAGTGAGTGAGTGAGTGAGTGATATATATATAGAGAGAGAGAGAGAGAGAGAGAGAGAGAGAGAGAGAGAGAGAGAGAGAGAGAGAGAGAGAGAGAGAGAGAGAGAGAGAGAGAGAGAGAGAGAGAGAGAGAGAGAGAGAGAGAGAGAGAGAGAGAGAGAGAGAGAGAGAGTGATAGAGTAAAAGACCTAGAGAGAGAGAAAGTTGACATTAAGAGAAATTAGGGAGAAAAAAAGTGGGATGGAAAATGGAAATATGCAATGACCTTAAGCACAGTGTTTCACAGCTGGACAGATAATAATGATGGTGAATAGGTTAGATTTAGTTATGCTTGCTGTCAACAACCACTTGTTTCAATAACATGTTCTGAAAGTGTGGATGACTGCATTACTTCAGTTTGCAGGGAAACAGTCAGGAACCAATTAAAACAACAGATGAAAGGAGTGTACCTAGCTGTGAATAAATCACACCATAAAAAAACTTGAAGTCGAGACTCTTCACTCCTTCCCCCTCTCTCGGCCTCTGCTTTCCCAGGAACCAAAATAACCCATTTGTGAAATGCAAATGAGTCCGTGTGAAAACTGAAAACCCTTCCCGCATTTCCCTCCCCAACATTATTGTCAAAGGACATTAGCATATGATTTCACTCATATACAGGATCCAGCCAGTCTATTTAATTACTGTGTGTGTGTGTGTGTGTGTGTGTGTGTGTGTGTGTGTGTGTGTGTGTGTGTGTGTGTGTGTGTGTGTGTGTGTGTGTGTGTGTGTGTGTGTGTGTGTGTGTGTGTGTGTGTGTGTGTGTGTGTGTGTGTGTGTGTGTGTGTGTGTGTGTGTGTGTGTGTGTGTGTGTGTGTGTGTGTGTGTGTGTGCGTGTGAGAGAGAGAGAGAGAGAGAGAGAGAGAGAGAGAGAGAGAGAGAGAGAGAGAGAGAGAGAGAGAGAGAGAGAGAGAGAGAGAGAGAGAGAGAGAGAGAACAGCAGCAAAATTAGACCCGACCAAATCATGAGAAAACAAAAAGATAATTACTTGACACATTGGAAAGAATTAACAAAAAAACAGAGCAAACTAGAATGATATTTGGCCCTAAACAGAGAGTACACAGTGGCAGAACTATGTTATCAGGTCAAGTTATCAAGTTATCTCTTGAGGGCCATGTCTGCCTACGGCGGCCTTTCTCAATAGCAAGGCTATGCTCACTGAGTCTGTAGATAGTCAAAGCTTTCCTTAAGTTTGGGACTGTCACAGTGGTCAATACAACCCATATTTATGCTTATTTATTTTCCCTTGTGTACCCTTAACCATTTGTACATCGTTGCAACACTGTATATATACGTAATATGACATTTGTAATGTCTTTAATGTTTTGAAACTTATGTTTGTGTAATGTTTACTGTTAATTTTTATTGTTTATTTCACTTTTGTATATTAGTGAGTGAGTGAGTGAGTGAGTGAGTGAGTGAGTGAGTGAGTGAGTGAGTGAGTGAGTGAGTGAGTGAGTGAGTGAGTGAGTGAGTGAGTGAGTGAGTGAGTGAGTGAGTGAGAGAGAGAGAGAGAGAGAGAGAGAGAGAGAGAGAGAGAGAGAGAGAGAGAGAGAGAGAGAGAGAGAGAGAGAGAGAGAGAGAGAGGGAGCGAACGAGAGAGAGAACAAGAGAGAGAACGAGAGAGAACAAGAGAGAGAGAGAGAGAGAGAGAGAGAGAGAGAGAGAGAGAGAGAGAGAGAGAGAGAGAGAGAGAGAGAGAGAGAGAGAGAGAACGAGAGAGAGAGAGAGAGAGAGAGAGTGAGAGAGAATGAGAGGGGGGGGCTGATAACTTAATTGATAGTCAAGCTTTGAAAACTGGTCCTGACCTGTCTTCTGTAAAGCCAGAGGACAAATGTGTCTGTTTAGTCTAGCCATTAAAGACTTCCCTGACATCTGGCATAACAAGGGCAGACAGGATATACCCCAAACACAATAACACATTTCTGGAAGGAATATGCCAGTACATGACTCAATTTACTGCATTCCAGGTGCTTGCCCTTTTCAGATAACAAAAATCCGGACTTTTTCCAAGCAAAATGAATACTAACTGAGACGTTTACGTAATTGAGAGTGTTCACCCAAATGAGGCTGGCATATGACAGTAATATGATGATAATAATACAATCTTATGATAACATGTCATATTATGAAAATACGATTGAATAAGACAAGTCCCCAGTTTTTGCGGAATACAGCCATTTCCTTGTGTGTATCGTCAATGACCTCAGCGTGCGTAACAGGTTGAACACACACCGCCCAGTCTGATGTCAACAACACTGGGTCGTTGAAATCCTTCGAACATTTAACAATCTTCCACCATGTCCTGCTCATAGCACCCAAGAAAGGAAGAGTTATAAGTGGCCAGAAATACTATTTAGATAAGACTTTTCACACCATTAAAATTGCAATTTAGATTTTCTCAAAATGGCTTCAGAATGACTGCATAGAGGTTTCTATTCATCCTTAGGAAGTCTCTTCAGAAAACTCTACATATCACACATAACGCCTCTTCATTGGTCCCCAGAAAGACTTCATAAAGTCTGCTGAAAGAGTGTAGAAATAGCAGGTAAGTGTAGTTAATGCTACGCCTCCCGGTCTACAGTCCTCCTGCCTAGCAGAGATATAGCAGACTGCGGTCCAGGGGAGCTGGAACAGGGAAATAACTTGGGACGATCTTGGCTTGCCAGGTGACGTCACACATTGAGATTAAGCCATGACGTGAATGTCAAGGTGACAATGACGTTACCCAAGACTGGATCGAGGCCAGATAACTGACAATACACACACATTTGGCCAGGTAATACCACAGAGATTATGCCATGACGTGAACATGTACCTAAGGCTGTTATAACCACCTTCAAAGTGACATCGCTGCTACATAAGGCTGTTATGACCAGCCTCATAGGTGATGTTGATGCTATATAAGGCTGTTATAACCACCCTCATAGATGATGCTGCTGCTATATAAGGCTGTTATAACCACCTTCAAGGTGACTTCACTGCTACATAAGGTTGTTATAACCACCTTCAAGGTGATGTTGCTGCTACATAAGGCTGTTATAACCACCTTCAAGGTGATGTCGCTGCTACATAAGGCTGTTATAACCATCTTCAAGGTGACTTCACTGCTACATAAGGTTGTTATAACCACCTTCAAAGTGATGTCGCTGCTACATAAGGCTGTTATAACCACCTTCAAGGTGATGTTTCTGCTACATAAGGCTGTTATGACAACCCTTATAGGTGATGTTGATGCTACATTAGGCTGTTATAACCACCTTCAAGGTGATGTCGCCGCTACATAAGGCTGTTATAACCATCTTCAAGGTGATTTCGCTGCTACATAAGGCTGCTATGAACAGCTTCAAGTTGATGTTGCTGCTACATAAGGCTGTTATAACCACCTTCAAATTGATGTCGCTGCTACATAAGGCTGCTATGAACAGCTTCAAGTTGATGTTGATGCTACATAAGGCTGTTATAACTACCTTCAAGGTGATGTCGCTACTACATAAGGCTGCTATGAACAGCTTCAAGTTGATGTTGATGCTACATAAGGCTGTTATGACCACCCTCAAGGTGATGTTGATGCTACATAAGGCTGCTATGACCACCACAAAGTCACTCTTCAAGGTTAAGGATCCAAAGGTCATCAAGTTTGAATGATATGAGAGACTACACATGAATGTGTTTCAGAACAGTTTGTGTTGTACATTTCTTAATGTAGCAAGCTATTTTTTAAGTTAGAAAGCTGTGTGAAGGACTGTTTGAAGGTTGTTCTCAACATATTGTAACCTTGAGGCCCTACGTCAAAGCATCAATGGAATCGAAACTCTTTGAAATCCTCATACCAATTCTGCATCTGTGATATATGAAATATAATCCGTTATTGTCCTCATTTCACATGGAGACAAATCTACAGGTGGTGATACTCAAGTCAATGGTGCTCTCTATCTATAATACAAAGTAAGAAGTAATGCGAAGCGAGCGATGTCATTGGTCAGCGGTGGCACTGAATTGACTGACCCTAGAGTGGAATCTGTCAGACCAATCGAAGTCCAGCGCCTGAGGCAACAACCGGTGCCATGGGAACAGCTGTCAGAAACAGAGAGTGCACGGCCTGTAGTCATGGAAAAACTGCCCGCGTTAACACCCTGGTGTCATGGTGTGTCAGAGAACCAGCTGTTAGTGTTCTTAGAGAGGACAGTAGATAACAACTTGGCTTTATCTGACTAGGGGATGGATCTTTCTCTAAAAGGCAGGGGTTAGCGTCCGGGTAAATTTAGGGGAAAAACAGATGTACTTTTATCTGTCAGGGGGAAATGAACATTACATAATAAACACTGAAGTTATATCAAAATGGGATTTGACAATTCCAAACCAAACCACCCAGACTGCTTCAGAAATGCTCCCCTGAAGCACCGAACTAATTGAAGAAAAGTACTATTTGAGTATGAACCATAAATAAATAAAATTGTTTCTGAAGCATGCAGCAGTATTTGTGAACAGCTTTGAATGCCAGGAATGGTGTCTATGTGTCACGCCTTGGTCATTGTATTTTGTGTTTTTGTTATATGTTTGGGTAGGCCAGGGTGTGACATGGGTTTATATGTTGTTTTCGTATTGGGGTTTGTAGTATTTGGGATCGCGGCTAATTAGGGGTGTTGTATAGGCTTGGCTGCCTGAGGCGATTCTCAATCAGAGTCAGGTGATCTTCGTTGTCTCTGATTGGGAACCGTATTTAGGGAGCCATAGTTTCACTTTGTATTTCGTGGGTGTTTGTTCCTGTCTCTGTGTTGTAGTCACCAGATAGGCTGTAATTAGTTTTCGTTACGTTCTGTTGTTTTTGTAGTTAGTATCAGTTATTTCATGTACCGCGTTCTTTCATTAAAGTCATGAGTAACCAACACGCTGCATTTCGGTCCGACTCTCTTCTTTCAACAGACGAACGCCGTTACAGAAACACCCACCTCTCACGGACCGAGCAGTGTGTAAACTGGCAACGACGTAGACAGCTTCAGGAGCGTAAGGAGGACATTATGGAAGGTAGAGGCATGGAGTATACGACGTGGGAAGAAATCGACAGGTGGTCGGCCGACCCAGAGAGAGTGCAGGAGCCCGCCTGGGATTCCCTGCAGCAATGCGAAGAGGGCTATAGGCGAATGGATTTGAAAAGGAAAGCACGGCGGCGCAGAGCGAAAACCGAAAGTCACCCCAAAAAAATTATTGGGGGGGGGCTCAGGGAGAGTATGGAGATAGACCTGAGCCAACTCTCCTTGTTCTGTCATGCAGGTGAAAGAGGACCCAAAAGCGACTTAACAGAAACAGAGTTTATTTAAGTCCAAACAGGGAATAACAGAAATCCTCTAGTCTGTAGAGGGGAATAACTGGAGAAGCGGCCACAGACTGCAGGTCGCTTCGGGTAGGCGCAGGCCGTAGTAGACAGAGACACCTGCTCACACGCAGCATCTGATGAAGGCAAAAAACACGACAGGACAGGGCGATACACAATCACAGCAAAAACACGACAGGACAGGGCGAAACGCAATCACAGCATGGTGAATACTAAACAAGGAACCGACGGGACAGGAACGGAACACAAAGGAATAAATAGGGACTCTAATCAGGGGAAAGGATCGGGAACAGGTGTGGGAAGACTAAATGATGATTAGGGGAATAGGAACAGCTGGGAGCAGGAACGGAACGATAGAGAGAAGAGAGAGCGAGAGAGTGAGAGGGGAGGGGGAGAGAGAGGGATAGAAAGAGGGAAAGAACCCAATAAGACCAGCAGAGGGAAACGAACAGAATGGGGAGCACAGGGACAAGACATGATAATAAATGACAAACATGACAGTACCCCCCACTCACCGAGCGCCTCCTGGCGCACTCGAGGAGGAATCCTGGCGGCAACGGAGGAAATCATCGATGAGTGAACGGTCCAGCACGTCCCGAGACGGAACCCAACTCCTCTCCTCAGGACCGTAACCCTCCCAATCCACTAAGTATTGGTGACCCCGTCCCGAGAACGCATGTCCATGATCTTATGTACCTTGTAAATAGGTGCGCTCTCGACAAGGACGGGAGGGGGGAGGGAAGACGAACGGGGGTGCGAAGAAAGGGCTTAACACAGGAGACATGGAAGACAGGATGGACGCGACGAAGATGTCGCGGAAGAAGCAGTCGCACAGCGACAGGATTGACGACCTGGGAGACACGGAACGGACCAATGAACCGCGGAGTCAACTTACGAGAAGCTGTCGTAAGAGGAATCTTGCGAGTGGAAAGCCACACTCTCTGGCCGCAACAATACCTTGGACTCTTAATCCTGCGTTTATTGGCGGCTCTCACCGTCTGTGCCCTGTAACAGCAAAGTGCAGACCTCACCCTCCTCCAGGTGCGCTCACAACGTTGGACAAACGCTTGAGCGGAGGGAACGCTGGACTCGGCAAGCTGGGATGAGAACAGAGGAGGCTGGTAACCCAGACTACTCTGAAACGGAGATAACCCGGTAGCAGACGAAGGAAGCAAATTGTGAGCGTATTCTGCCCAGGGAGCTGTTCTGCCCAAGACGCAGGGTTTCTGAAAGAAAGGCTGCGTAGTATGCGACCAATCGTCTGATTGGCCCTCTCTGCTTGACCGTTAGACTGGGGATGAAACCCGGAAGAGAGACTGACGGACGCACCAATCAAACGACAGAACTCCCTCCAAAACTGTGACGTGAATTGCGGGCCTCTGTCTGAAACGGCGTCTAACGGGAGGCCATGAATTCTGAATACATTCTCAATAATGATTTGTGCCGTCTCCTTAGCGGAAGGAAGTTTAGCGAGGGGAATGAAATGTGCCGCCTTAGAGAACCTATCGACAACCGTCAGAATCACAGTCTTCCCCGCAGACAAAGGCAGACCGGTAATGAAGTCTAAGGCAATGTGAGACCATGGTCGAGAAGGAATGGGGAGCGGTCTGAGACGACCGGCAGGAGGAGAGTTACCCGACTTAGTCTGCGCGCAGTCCGAACAAGCAGCCACGAAACGGCGCGTGTCACGCTCCTGAGTCGGCCACCAAAAGCGCTGGCGAATAGACGCAAGAGTGCCTCGAACACCGGGATGACCAGCTAACTTGGCAGAGTGAGCCCACTGAAGAACAGCCAGACGAGTGGAAACAGGAACGAAAAGGAGGTTACTAGGACAAGCGCGGCGACGCAGTGTGCGTGAGTGCTTGCTTAACCTGTCTTTCAATTCCCCAGACTGTTAACCCGACAACACGCCCATAAGGAAGAATCCCCTCGGGATCAGTAGAAGCCACAGAAGAACTAAACAGACGGGATAAGGCATCAGGCTTGGTGTTCTTGCTACCCGGACGGTAAGAAATCACAAACTCGAAACGAGCGAAAAACAACGCCCAACGAGCTTGACGGGCATTAAGTCGTTTGGCAGAACGGATGTACTCAAGGTTCTTATGGTCTGTCCAAACGACAAAAGGAACGGTCGCCCCCTCCAACCACTGTCGCCATTCGCCTAGGGCTAAGCGGATGGCGAGCAGTTCACGGTTACCCACATCATAGTTGCGCTCAGATGGCGACAGGCGATGAGAAAAATAAGCGCAAGGATGAACCTTATCGTCAGACTGGAAGCGCTGGGATAGAATGGCTCCCACGCCTACCTCTGAAGCGTCAACCTCGACAATGAATTGTCTAGTGACGTCAGGAGTAACGAGGATAGGAGCGGACGTAAAACGTTCTTTTAGAAGATCAAAAGCTCCCTGGGCGGAACCGGACCACTTAAAACACGTCTTGACAGAAGTAAGAGCTGTGAGAGGGGCAGCAACTTGACCGAAATTACGAATGAAACGCCGATAGAAATTAGCGAAACCTAAAAAGCGCTGCAACTCGACACGTGACCTTGGAACGGGCCAATCACTGACAGCTTGGACCTTAGCGGAATCCATCTGAATGCCTTCAGCGGAAATAACGGAACCGAGAAAAGTAACGGAGGAGACATGAAAAGAGCACTTCTCAGCCTTTACGTAGAGACAATTCTCTAAAAGGCGCTGTAGAACACGTCGAACGTGCTGAACATGAATCTCGAGTGACGGAGAAAAAATCAGGATATCGTCAAGATAGACAAAAACAAAAATGTTCAGCATGTCTCTCAGAACATCATTAACTAATGCCTGAAAAACAGCTGGCGCATTGGCGAGACCGAACGGCAGAACCCGGTACTCAAAATGCCCTAACGGAGTGTTAAACGCCGTTTTCCACTCGTCCCCCTCTCTGATGCGCACGAGATGGTAAGCGTTACGAAGGTCCAACTTAGTAAAGCACCTGGCTCCCTGCAGAATCTCGAAGGCTGATGACATAAGGGGAAGCGGATAACGATTCTTAACCGTTATGTCATTCAGCCCTCGATAATCCACGCAGGGGCGCAGAGTACCGTCCTTCTTCTTAACAAAAAGAACCCCGCCCCGGCCGGAGAAGAAGAAGGCACTATGGTACCGGCGTCAAGAGACACAGACAAATAATCCTCGAGAGCCTTACGTTCGGGAGCCGACAGAGAGTATAGTCTACCTCGAGGAGGAGTGGTCCCCGGAAGGAGATCAATACTACAATCATACGACCGGTGAGGAGGAAGGGAGTTGGCTCGGGACCGACTGAAGACCGTGCGCAGATCATGATATTCCTCCGGCACTCCTGTCAAATCGCCAGGTTCCTCCTGAGAAGTAGGGACAGAAGAAACGGGAGGGATGGCAGACATTAAACACTTCACATGACAAGAAACGTTCCAGGATAGGATAGAATTACTAGACCAATTAATAGAAGGATTATGACATACTAGCCAGGGATGACCCAAAACAACAGGTGTAAACGGTGAACGGAAAATCAAAAAAGAAATAGTCTCACTGTGGTTACCAGATACTGTGAGGGTTAAAGGTAGTGTCTCAAATCTGATACTGGGAAGATGACTACCATCTAAGGCGAACATGGGCGTAGGCTTCTCTAACTCTCTGAAAGGAATGTCATGTTTCCGAACCCATGCTTCGTCCATGAAACAACCCTCAGCCCCAGAGTCTATCAAGGCACTACATGTAGCACCCGAACCGGTCCAGCGTAGGTGGACCGACAAAGTAGTACAGGACTTTGATGGAGAGACTTGAGTAGTTGCGCTCACCTGTAGCCCTCCGCTTACAGATGAGCTCTGGCTTTTACTGGACATGAATTAACAAAATGTCCAGCAACTCCGCAATAGAGGCACAGGCGGTTGGTGATCCTCCGTTCCCTCTCCTTATTCGAGATGCGAATCCCTCCCAGCTGCATGGGCTCAGTCTCAAAGCCAGAGGAGGGAGATGGTTGCGATGCGGAGCAGGGAAACACCGTTGATGCGAGCTCTCTTCCACGAGCCCGGTGACGAAGATCTACCCGTCGTTCTATGCGGATGGCGAGAGCAATCAAAGAGTCCACATCTGAAGGAACCTCCCGGGAGAGAATCTCATCCTTAACCACTGCGTGGAGTCCCTCCAGAAAACGAGCGAGCAGCGCCGGCTCGTTCCACTCACTAGAGGCAGCAAGAGTGCGAAACTCAATAGAATAATCCGTTATGGACCGTTCACCTTGGCATAAGGAAGCCAGGGCCCTAGAAGCCTCCCCACCAAAAACTGAACGGTCAAAAACCCGAATCATCTCCTCTTTAAAGTTCTGGAATCTGTTAGAGCAATCAGCCCTTGCCTCCCAGATAGCTGTGCCCCATTCTCGAGCCCGGCCAGTAAGGAGTGAAATGACGTAAGCAACCCGAGCTCTCTCTCTAGAGTATGTGTTGGGTTGGAGAGAGAACACAATCTCACACTGCGTGAGAAAGGAGCGGCACTCAGTGGGCTGCCCGGAGTAGCAAGGTGGGTTATTAACCCTAGGTTCTGGAGGCTCGGCAGGCCAGGAAGTAACAGGTGGCACGAGACGTAGACTCTGGAACTGTCCAGAGAGGTCGGAAACCTGAGCGGCCAGGTTCTCCACGGCATGGCGAGCAGCAGACAATTCCTGCTCGTGTCTGCCGAGCATGGCTCCTTGGATCTCGACGGCAGTGTAACGAGCGTCTGAAGTCGCTGGGTCCATTCCTTGGTCGGTTCCTTCTGTCATGCAGGTGAAAGAGGACCCAAAAGCGACTTAACAGAAACAGAGTTTATTTAAGTCCAAACAGGGAATAACAGAAATCCTCTAGTCTGTAGAGGGGAATAACTGGAGAAGCGGCCACAGACTGCAGGTCGCTTCGGGTAGGCGCAGGCCGTAGTAGACAGAGACACCTGCTCACACGCAGCATCTGATGAAGGCAAAAAACACGACAGGACAGGGCGATACACAATCACAGCAAAAACACGACAGGACAGGGCGAAACGCAATCACAGCATGGTGAATACTAAACAAGGAACCGACGGGACAGGAACGGAACACAAAGGAATAAATAGGGACTCTAATCAGGGGAAAGGATCGGGAACAGGTGTGGGAAGACTAAATGATGATTAGGGGAATAGGAACAGCTGGGAGCAGGAACGGAACGATAGAGAGAAGAGAGAGCGAGAGAGTGAGAGGGGGAGGGGGAGAGAGAGGGATAGAAAGAGGGAAAGAACCCAATAAGACCAGCAGAGGGAAACGAACAGAATGGGGAGCACAGGGACAAGACATGATAATAAATGACAAACATGACATGTTCATTGTGAGGAGCCAAGGAGGAGACCAGAACCAGAGCCAGTGTTAGAGGTGAGCGAAGCAGAGACTGTGAAGGAGTTAATGGGGAAAGTGGAGTGGAGAGTAATGAGGGAGTTGCTAGCTTGGTGCTATAGATATAATATTCGTCCGACGGATCGTGTCGGGGATTTGATAGCACCTGAGTTAGCGCTCTATACTCAACCTGAGGTGCGTGTTAGTCGGCTGGTGAAGTTGGTGCCAGCCTCACGCACCAGGCCTCCTGTGCACATCCCTAGCCTTGCACGTCCTGTGCCTACACTGCTCTCAAGATATCCAGTATGCCTTCACGGTCTAGCCCATCCTGTGCCACCTCCACACACCAGTCCTCCGGTAGCAGCTCCCCGCACCAGGCTTCCTGTGCGTGTCCTCGATCCAGTACCACCAGTTCCAGCACCACGCACCAGGCCTCCAGTGCGCCTCGCCTGTTCAGCGCAGCCAGCGCTTTTCTCCTCTCCTGCGCTGTCGGAGTCTCCCGCCTGTTTAGCGCAGCCAGAGCCTTTCTCCTCTCCTGTGCTGCCGGAGTCTCCCGTCTGCCCAGCGCCACCAGTGCTCCCAGTCTGCCCAGCGCCGCCAGTGCTCCCAGTCTGCCCAGCACCGCCAGTGCTCCCAGTCTGCCCAGCGCCGCCAGTCTGCCCAGCGCCGCCAGTGCTCCCAGTCTGCCCAGCGCCGCCAGTGCTCCCAGTCTGCCCAGCGCCGCCAGTGCTCCCAGTCTGCCCAGCGCCGCCAGTGCTCCCAGTCTGCCCAGCGCCGCCAGACAACCAGTCTCTTCCAGATCTGCCAGACAACCAGTCTCTTCCAGATCTGCCAGACAACCAGTCTCTTCCAGATCTGCCAGACAACCAGTCTCTTGCAGATCTGCTTGTCAACCTAAATCTTCCAGTTCCGCCAGCCAGCCAGGATTTACTGGAGCCTACTACCTGCCTGAGCTTCCTCTCAGTACTGGGCTTCCTCTCAGTACTGGGCTTCCTCTCAGTACTGGGCTTCCCCTCAGTACCGGGCTTCCCCTCAGTCCCGGGCTGCCCCTCAGTCCCGGGCTGCCCCTCAGTCCCGGGCTGCTTCTGTCCCGAGCCGCCCCTCTGTCCCGAGCTGCCCCTCTGTCCCGAGCTGCCCCTCTGTCCCGAGCTGCCCCTCAGTCCCGGGCTGCCCATCTGTCCAGAGCTGCCCCTCTGTCCTGAGATGCCCCTCTGTCCTGAGATGCCCCTCTGTCCTGAGATGCCCCTCTGTCCTGAGATGCCCCTCTGTCCTGAGATGCCCCTCTGTCCCGAGCTGCCCCTCTGTCACGAGCTGCTCCTCAGTTATGTGGGGATCTGGGTGAGGACTATTTGGCGGAGAAGGTGGATTATCCCAGGACGCGAAGGGGAGGAACAAGGACATTAATGGAGTGGGGTCCACGTCCCGTGCCAGAACCGCCACCATGGACAGACGCCCACCCGGACCCTCCCTATGCTCTTGAGGTGCGTCCGGGAGTCCGCACCTTAGGGGGGGGGGGGGTTTTGTCACGCCTTGGTCATTGTATTTTGTGTTTTTGTTATATGTTTGGGTAGGCCAGGGTGTGACATGGGTTTATATGTTGTTTTCGTATTGGGGTTTGTAGTATTTGGGATCGTGGCTGATTAGGGGTGTTGTATAGGCTTGGCTGCCTGAGGCAATTCTCAATCAGAGTCAGGTGATCTTCGTTGTGTCTGATTGGGAACCGTATTTAGGGAGCCATAGTTTCGCTTTGTATTTCGTGGGTGTTTGTTCCTGTCTCTGTGTTGTAGTCACCAGATAGGCTGTAATTAGTTTTCGTTCCGTTCTGTTGTTTTTGTAGTTAGTATCAGTTATTTCATGTACCGCGTTCTTTCATTAAAGTCATGAGTAACCAACACGCTGCATTTTGATCCGACTCTCTTCTTTCAACAGACGAACGCCGTTACACTATGACACATCTCTCCACGGTGGTGAGCAGCAGACTACAAACTAACCCATGAACAGACAGTGGAGTGAACACAGCCTGGCCAAGGGAAAGGAGGACAAGGAGACATTTTGAGCAGGGCAGGAGAGGGGCCGTACAATATGGTCGCCGTGATGGGGAGAATGGAGAACAGGAGTTTGCTTCAGAAACAACGGCTGCATCCCTATTATCCACCCTTATCCGGAACTGTGCACTTGCACACTTTCTCACATGGACTTCACTTAACAATGGTGAAAACTCCCTCCAGTCAATGCTTTATCCAATCAAATTATTTTACATCCATCACAGAGAGTGTGCAATTTTACAATTCTGGAAAAGGGTGTGGTATTGGGAAGCAGCCCCTTGTAGCCTGATACGGTTCTGGTGTTGGCTGGGGGTCCCTTTGCCCCAGAGCATTCTGGGTGGGCAGCATATGGGTCTGAACCCCGCCCTGTGCAACTGGGTCCTGGAATTCCTGATGGGCTGCCCCCAGGTGGTGAAGGTAGGAAATATCACCTCCACCCCACTGATCCTCAACACTAGGGTCCCACAAGGGTGCATGAACAGCCCCCTCCTATACTCCCTGTTTACCCATGACTGCATGCATCTCAATCATCAAGTTTGCAGACGACACAACAGTAGTAGACTTGATTACCAAATATGACGAGATAGCCTACAGGGAGGAGGTGAGGGATCTGGGAATGTGGTGCTTGGAAAACATCTTCTCACGGAACGTCTACAAAACAAAGGAGATGTATCATCGCCTGGTACGGCAACTGCACCACCCGCAACTGCAAGGCTCTCCAGAGGGTGGTGCGGTCTGCCCAACACATTACCAGGGGCAAACTACCTGCCCTCCAGAACACCTACAGCACCCGATGTCACAAGACGTCCAAAAAGATCATCAAGGACATCAACCACCTGAGCCACTGCCTGTTCACCCCGCTATCATCCAGAAGGAGAGATCAGTACAGGTATATCAAAGCTGGGGCCGAGAGACTGAAAAACAGCTTCTATCTCAATGCCATCAGACTGTTAAACAGCCATCACTAGCACATTAGAGGCTGCTGCCTATAGGCATAGACTAGAAATCACTGGCCACTTTAAGGAATGGCACACTATTCAATTTAATAATTTTTACATATCTGGCATTACTCATCTCATGTGTATTTGCTGTTTTATATACTATTCTACTGTATCTTAGTCCGTTCCGCTCTGACATCGCTCGTCCATATATATAGTCCGAATTCCTTCCTACTTAGATTTGTGTGTATTTAGGTATATGTTCAGTAATTTGTTAGATATTACTGCACTGTTGGAGCTCGAAGCACAAGCATTTCGCATCGCCCGCAATAACATCTGCTAACATGTATGTGACCAATACAATTTGATTTGATTTGATTTTTATGGCACCATTGGCACACCGGGGATAGACACATTCACTTGCGCACACACGCACGCACACACACACACACACACACACACACACACACACACACACACACACACACACACACACACACACACACACACACACACACACACACACACACACACACACACACACACACACACACACACACACATTGGAGACAGAGAGACAGTCTGGTCCTCTAAGTACTGGCACAGACTTCCTCCCTGCTACATCCTGGTATCTCTCTCCTCTGACACCAGGCTGGCAGCGCCATCACACACACTCATTTATTCAACATCATCACTTCATCAACTCTCTCTCTCTCTCTCTCTCTCTCAATGTGTCTCTCTAACTCTCTAACTCTCTTGATCTAAAACTTCAGTCTATCTTTCTCTGTACCTCTGTCTCAGTTCAATTCAAAGGGCTTTATTGGCATGGGAAACATTTGTTAACATTGCCAAAGCAAGTGAACTAGATATCACCTATTTTCAACCAAAGTGAAATAAACAATAAAATGAACAGTAAACATCACACTCACAAAAGTTCCAAAAGAATAAAGACATTGCAAATGTCATATTATGTGTAAATAGTTAAATAAACATAAATAATGGTTTTATTTACAATGGTGTTTGTGCTTCACTGGCTGCCATTTTCTTGGGGCAACAGGTCACTCTCTCTCGCGCGCGCTTTATCTCTCTCTCTCTCGCTTGATCTCTCTCTCTCGCTTTATCTCTCTCTCTCTCGCTTTATCTCTCTCTCTCAAACCTCCAACCATCTCTTTTTTCTCACCTTTAAAAACTCTGAAACGACTATTCAGTCTACATAGTTCTGGGTTTGCTACTGATGACTAAACCAGCCAACGTCCTTCCTTTTGAACTCCCTCTTGTTGAACCCTCCAGAGAGAAATAAATTACAGCATTCCAAACACCCTTCTAGAGAGAAATATATTACAGCATTCCAAACACCCTTCCAGAGAGAAATACATTACAGCATTCCAAACACCCTTCCAGAGAGAAATATATTACAGCATTCCAAACACCCTTCCAGAGAGAAATACATTACAGCATTCCAAACACCCTTCCAGAGAGAAATACATTACAGCATTCCAAACACCCTTCCAGAGGGGAAAAGATTACAGCATTCCAAACACCCATCCAAAGATAAATACATTACAGCATTCCAAACACCCTTCCAGAGGGGAAAAGATTACAGCATTCCAAACACCCTTCCAGAGAGAAATACATTACAACATTCCAAACACACATCCAGAGAGAAATACATTGCAGCATTCCAAACACCCTTCCAGAGAGAAATACATTACAGCATTCCAAACACCCTTCCAGAGAGAAATACATTACAGCATTCCAAACACCCTTCCATAGAGAAATACATTACAGCATTCCAAACACCCATCCAGAGAGAAATACATTACAGCATTCCAAACACCCTTCCATAGATAAATACATTACAGCATTCCAAACACCCATCCAGAGAGAAATACATTACAGCATTCCAAACACCCTTCCAGAGAGAAATACATTACAGCATTCCAAACACCCATCCAAAGAGAAATACATTACAGCATTCCAAACACCCTTCCAGAGAGAAATACATTACAGCATTCCAAACACCCTTCCAGAGAGAAATACATTACAGCATTCCAAACACACTTCCAGAGAGAAATACATTACAGCATTCCAAACACCCATACAAAGAGAAATACATTACAGCATTCCAAACACCCTTCCAGAGAGAAATACATTACAGCATTCCAAACACCCATCCATAGAGAAATACATTACAGGATTCCAAACACCCTTCCAGAGAGAAATACATTACAGCATTCCAAACACCCTTCCAGAGGGGAAAAGATTACAGCATTCCAAACACCCATCCAAAGATAAATACATTACAGCATTCCAAACACCCTTCCAGAGGGGAAAAGATTACAGCATTCCAAACACCCTTCCAGGGGGGAAAAGATTACAGCATTCCAAACACCCTTCCAGAGGGGAAAAGATTACAGCATTCCAAACACCCATCCAGAGGGGAAAAGATTACAGCATTCCAAACACCCTTCCAGAGGGGAAAAGATTACAGCATTCCAAACACCCTTCCAGAGGGGAAAAGATTACAGCATTCCAAACACCCATCCAGAGGGGAAAAGATTACAGCATTCCAAACACCCTTCCAGGGGGGAAAAGATTACAGCATTCCAAACACCCTTCCAGAGGGGAAAAGATTACAGCATTCCAAACACCCTTCCAGAGGGGAAAAGATTACAGCATTCCAAACACCCTTCCAGAGGGGAAAAGATTACAGCATTCCAAACACCCTTCCAGAGGGGAAAAGATTACAGCATTCCAAACATCCTTCCAGAGGGGAAAAGATTACAGCATTCCAAACACCCATCCAAAGAGAAATACATTACAGCATTCCAAACACCCTTCCAAAGGGGAAAATATTACAGCATTCCAAACACCCTTCCAGAGGGGAAAAGATTACAGCATTCCAAACACCCTTCCAGAGAAAAATACATTACAGCATTCCAAACACCCTTCCAGAGGGGAAAAGATTACAGCATTGATCGTTCATGGCCTGTACATCCTATCCAGGAAGTATCTTCCTATCCTGGAGTCAAACTCATCACATGTCACATGCCTGTCTCTCATGGGAGGATTGCTGAGGGAGGGATGCTGAGTGCAGGAAGCATGGTGTTGCCCCCATTATGCCAGCCTTGGAGTAGGCACAAAGGGAGCTACTACACACAGAAACACCCACACCCACACCCACACCCACACCCACACCCACACCCACACCCACACCCACACAACATACACACACGCACGCGCACGCGCACGCGCACGCACACGCACACGCACACGCACACGCACACACACACACACACACACACACACACACACACACACACACACACACACACACACACACACACACACACACACACACACACACACACACACACACACAGCTATTGGACAGAGGTTGTCATAGTGGATTATGAGAGGCAGCTAACTGTAGTGGACTGGCTGGCCTCTGTCTAGGACAATGGAAGTGGATTAACATCTCCAGCAGGCTAGCCATAGAGGAGGTCCTAAGGTCCAGATGTGGGATAGCCCTGACACACACATACACACACACACACACACTCACAAGCATACATACGCACACATACTCACGGCTGTGTTTCCGACGGGGGACTTCTATATTCAGCTCACCATGTAGAAGGAGTCCCTCTCTCCTTTTGTCCCTCTCTCTGTCTCCTTCTGTCTCTCCCTCTCTCTCTCTCTCTCGCTCTCTCCTTCGGTCTCTCCCTCTCTCCTTCTGTTTTTCTCTCTATCTCTCTCTCTCTCCTTCTCAATCCCTCTCTTTCTTTCTCTCTCTCCTTCTGTTTCTCCCTCCCTCTCTCCTTCTCTCTCTCTCTCGCTCCATTTATCCATGGAGAGTTATTAATTAGTGCTGCTATGAATACATTGCCGGAAGAAGGGGGTGGTGTGTGTGTGTTTGTTTGTGCGTGTATATGTGTGTGTGTAATGTGTGTGTGTGTTAGCATCTTTGTGTGTGTGCGTGTGTGTTGTGTGTGTGTGTGAGGAGGAGGAGGAAGAGGAGAAGGGGGTGGGTACTATTTCAGTCCCATCAGCTGATTCACCAGACTAATACCTAGCAGGCTTCCTCAGTCTGACAGGATGAGAAAACACACTCTCTCTCTCTCGCTCTCTCTCTCCATGAGCAATGGACTAGATGCACCACTGACCTCCCTGACCTTTGACCTCGCCATGGAAACAGTCATCAGAGATCAAGCTGATGTAATTGATGATGTAATTGATACAGACTGCTTTTGAGGAATAGGGGTGTGGCTGGATGTGTGAAAGTTAAAACGAGAGCGAGAATACCTCGGTCTAAACATCAGCGCCACAGGTAACTTCCACAAAGCTGTGAAAGATCTTAGAGACAAGGCAAGAAGGGCCCTCTATGCCATCAAAAAGGAACAGAGAATTTGGCATACCAATTAGGATCTGGCTAAAAATACTTGAATCCGTTATAGAACCCATTATGGTTGTGAGGTCTGGAGTCCGCTCACCAACCAAGAATTCACGAAATGTGACAAACACCCGTTTGATGCATGCAGAATTCTGCAAAAATATCCCTTGTGTACAACGTAAAACACAGAATAAAACATGCAGGGCAGAATTAGGCCGATACCCGCTAATTATGAAAATCCAGAAAAAAGCCATTGAAATTCTAAAACCACCGAAAAATAAAACGATTCCCACACCTTCCATAATAAAGCCATCACCTACAGAGAGATGAACCTGGAGAAGAGTCCCCTAAGCAAGCTGGTCCTGGGGCTCTGTTCACAAACACAAACAGACACCACAGAGCCCAAATACAGCAAAACAATTAGATCCGACCAAATCATGAGACAACAAAAAGATAATTACTTGACACATTGGAAAGAATTAACAAAAAACAGAGCAGAATGATATTTGGCCCTACACAGAGAGTACACAGTGGCAGAATACCTAACGACTGTGACTGACACAAAATTAAGGAAAGCTTTTGACTATGTACAGACTCAGTGAGCATAGCCTTGCTATTGAGAAAGGCCACGGTAGGAAGACCTGGCTCTCAAGAGAAGACAGGCTATGTGCACACTGCCCACAAAATGAGGTGGAAACTGAGCTGCACTTCCTAACCTCCTGCCAAATGTATGACCATGTTAGAGAGACAAATTTCCCTCAGATTACACAGATCCACAAAGAGTTTGAAAATAAACCCAATTTTGATAAACTCTCATATCTACTGGGTGAAATGCCACAGTGTGCCATCACAGCAGCAAGATTTGTGACCTGTTGCTTTAAGAAAAGGGCAACCAGTAAAGAACAAACACCCTTGTAAATACAACCCATATTTATGTTTATTTATTTTCCCTTTTGTAA
>NC_060190.1:8711568-8889068 GCF_021184085.1 Oncorhynchus gorbuscha | reverse complement strand
GGTATATACACTGAACGTACAAAACATTAATAACACCTTCCTAATATTGAGTTGCTGGATGTCCTTTGGGTGGTGGACCATTCTTAATACACACAGGAAACGGTTGAGCAGGAACAGCCCAGCAGTGTTGCAGTTCTTGACACAAACTGGTGCGCCTGGCACCTACTACCATACCCCATTCAAAGGCACTTTCACTCTCTGAATGGCACACATACCTGTCTCCTCCCCTTCATCTACACTGATTGAAGTGGATTTAACAGGTGACATCAATAAGGGATCATAGCCTTCACCTGGATTCACCAGGTCAGTCTGTGTCATGGAAAGAGCAGGTGTCCTTAATGTTTTGTACACTCAGTGTACATAATGCATAGTCAAAATACCCCCTCATATAGAATGAACACACATGTTAAGAAATGCTGTTGGAATACATGTGGCAACATCCACACACCCACACAGAAACCAACACACACACACACACACCCACACAGAAACCAACACACACACACACACACACAAATTGTGGGCAGCCCAAGCGGAATGCCTGCTCATTAAACGTACATGCTGTTGAGTTCTGGGAGCACTAAACAGGCTGCTCACCAGCTCTCTCTCTCTCTCTATCCCTCTACATTTAGTAGTCTCTAACTTTCTCTCACTTGCTCGTTGTTTCTCTGTCTTTCTCTCTCATTTCTCTGTAATCTTTCTCTCTTTCTCTCTTACTCTGTCTATATCCCTATGACTCTCAGCTTTATCCCCCTGCCTCTGTCTATATACCTATGACTCTCAGCTTTAACCCCCTGCCTCTGTCTCTATCCCTATGACTCTCACCTTTATCCCGCTGCCTCTGTCTATATCCCTATGACTCTCAGCTTTATCGCCCTGCCTCTGTCTCTATCCCTATGACTCTCACCTTTATCCCGCTGCCTCTGTCTCTATCCCTATTACTCTCACCTTTATCGACTGCCTCTGTCTATATCCATATGACTCTCAGCTTTATCCACTGCCTCTATCCCTATGACCCTCACCTTTATCCACTGCCTCTGTCTCTATCCCTATTACTCTCACCTTTATCCACTGCCTCTATCCCTATGACCCTCACCTTTATCCACTGCCTCTATCCCTATGACTCTCACCTTTAACCCCCTGCCTCTGTCTCTATCCCTATGACTCTCAGCTTTATCCCCCTGCCTCTGTCTATATCCCTATGACTCTCACCTTTATCCACTGCCTCTGTCTCTATCCCTATGACTCTCACCTTTATCCACTGCCTCTGTCTATATCCATATGACTCTCAGCTTTATCGCCCTGCCTCTGTCTCTATCCCTATGACTCTCAGCTTTATCCACTGCCTCTGTCTCTATCCCTATGCCTCTCAGCTTTATCGCCCTGCCTCTGTCTCTATCCCTATGACTCTCAGCTTTATCCCCCTGCCTCTGTCTCTATCCCTATGCCTCTCAGCTTTATCGCCCTGCCTCTGTCTCTATCCCTATGACTCTCAGCTTTATCCACTGCCTCTGTCTCTATCCCTATGACTCTCACCTTTATCCACTACCTCTATTCCTATGACTCTCACCTTTATCCCCCTGCCTCTGTCTCTATCCCTATGACTCTCACCTTTATCCACTGCCACTGTCTCTATCCCTATGACTCTCACCTTTATCCACTACCTCTATTCCTATGACTCTCACCTTTATCCCCCTGCCTCTGTCTCTATCCCTATGACTCTCACCTTTATCCACTGCCACTGTCTCTATCCCTATGACTCTCACCTTTATCGCCCTGCCTCTGTCTCTATCCCTATGACTCTCAGCTTTATCCACTGCCTCTGTCTCTATCCCTATGCCTCTCAGCTTTATCGCCCTGCCTCTGTCTCTATCCCTATGACTCTCAGCTTTATCCACTACCTCTATCCCTATGACTCTCAGCTTTATCCACTGTCTCTGTCTCTATCCCTATGACTCTCACCTTTATCCACTACCTCTATTCCTATGACTCTCACCTTTATCCACTGCCTCTGTCTCTATCCCTATGACTCTCACCTTTATCCACTGCCTCTGTCTCTATCCCTATGACTCTCACCTTTATCCACTGCCTCTGTCTCTATCCCTATGACTTTATCTCACTCTTTATCCCCTCTCACCTTTATCCCCTGCCTCTGTCTCTATCCCTATGACTCTCACCTTTATCCCGACTCTCACCTTTATCCCGCTGCCTCTGTCTCTATCCCTATGACTCTCAGCTTTTCCACTGCCTCTGTCTCTATCCCTATGACTCTCACCTTTATCCACTACCTATATCCCTATGACTCTCACCTTTATCCCCTGCCTCTGTCTCTATCCCTATGACTCTCACCTTTATCCACTGCCTCTATCCCTATGACTCTCACCTTTATCCCGTGCCTCTATCCCTATGACTCTCAGCTTTATCCCCTGCCTCTGTCTCTATCCCTATGACTCTCACCTTTATCCACTGCCTCTGTCTCTATCCCTATGACTCTCACCTTTATCCACTGCCTCTATCCCTATGACTCTCACCTTTATCCCCCTGCCTCTGTCTCTATCCCTATGACTCTCACCTTTATCCACTGCCTCTGTCTCTATCCCTATGACTCTTACCTTTATCCACTGCCTCTATCCCTATGACTCTCAGCTTTATCCCCCTGCCTCTGTCTCTATCCCTATGCCTCTCAGCTTTATCGCCCTGCCTCTGTCTCTATCCCTATGACTCTCAGCTTTATCCACTGCCTCTGTCTCTATCCCTATGACTCTCACCTTTATCCACTACCTCTATTCCTATGACTCTCACCTTTATCCCCCTGCCTCTGTCTCTATCCCTATGACTCTCACCTTTATCCACTGCCACTGTCTCTATCCCTATGACTCTCACCTTTATCGCCCTGCCTCTGTCTCTATCCCTATGACTCTCAGCTTTATCCACTGCCTCTGTCTCTATCCCTATGATTCTCAGCTTTATCGCCCTGCCTCTGTCTCTATCCCTATGACTCTCAGCTTTATCCACTGCCTCTGTCTCTATCCCTATGACTCTCACCTTTATCCACTACCTCTATTCCTATGACTCTCACCTTTATCCCCCTGCCTCTGTCTCTATCCCTATGACTCTCACCTTTATCCACTGCCACTGTCTCTATCCCTATGACTCTCACCTTTATCGCCCTGCCTCTGTCTCTATCCCTATGACTCTCAGCTTTATCCACTGCCTCTGTCTCTATCCCTATGACTCTCACCTTTATCCCGCTGCCTCTGTCTATATCCCTATGACTCTCAGCTTTATCGCCCTGCCTCTGTCTCTATCCCTATGACTCTCACCTTTATCCCGCTGCCTCTGTCTCTATCCCTATTACTCTCACCTTTATCGACTGCCTCTGTCTATATCCATATGACTCTCAGCTTTATCCACTGCCTCTATCCCTATGACCCTCACCTTTATCCACTGCCTCTGTCTCTATCCCTATTACTCTCACCTTTATCCACTGCCTCTATCCCTATGACCCTCACCTTTATCCACTGCCTCTATCCCTATGACTCTCACCTTTAACCCCCTGCCTCTGTCTCTATCCCTATGACTCTCAGCTTTATCCCCCTGCCTCTGTCTATATCCCTATGACTCTCACCTTTATCCACTGCCTCTGTCTCTATCCCTATGACTCTCACCTTTATCCACTGCCTCTGTCTATATCCATATGACTCTCAGCTTTATCGCCCTGCCTTTGTCTCTATCCCTATGACTCTCAGCTTTATCCACTGCCTCTGTCTCTATCCCTATGCCTCTCAGCTTTATCGCCCTGCCTCTGTCTCTATCCCTATGACTCTCAGCTTTATCCCCCTGCCTCTGTCTCTATCCCTATGCCTCTCAGCTTTATCGCCCTGCCTCTGTCTCTATCCCTATGACTCTCAGCTTTATCCACTGCCTCTGTCTCTATCCCTATGACTCTCACCTTTATCCACTACCTCTATTCCTATGACTCTCACCTTTATCCCCCTGCCTCTGTCTCTATCCCTATGACTCTCACCTTTATCCACTGCCACTGTCTCTATCCCTATGACTCTCACCTTTATCCACTACCTCTATTCCTATGACTCTCACCTTTATCCACTGCCTCTGTCTCTATCCCTATGACTCTCACCTTTATCCACTGCCTCTATTTCTATGACTCTCACCTTTATCCACTGCCTCTGTCTCTATCCCTATGACTCTCACCTTTATCCCCCTGCCTCTGTCTCTATCCCTATGACTCTCACCTTTATCCCCCTGCCTCTGTCTCTATCCCTATGACTCTCACCTTTATCCACTGCCTCTATCCCTATGACCCTCACCTTTATCCACTGCCTCTATCCCTATGACTCTCAGCTTTATCCCCCTGCCTCTGTCTCTATCCCTATGACTCTCACCTTTATCCACTGCCTCTGTCTCTATCCCTATGACTCTCACCTTTATCCACTGCCTCTATCCCTATGACTCTCACCTTTATCCCCCTGCCTCTGTCTCTATCCCTATGACTCTCACCTTTATCCACTGCCTCTGTCTCTATCCCTATGACTCTTACCTTTATCCACTGCCTCTATCCCTATGACTCTCAGCTGTATCCCCCTGCCTCTGTCTCTATCCCTATGCCTCTCAGCTTTATCGCCCTGCCTCTGTCTCTATCCCTATGACTCTCAGCTTTATCCACTGCCTCTGTCTCTATCCCTATGACTCTCACCTTTATCCACTACCTCTATTCCTATGACTCTCACCTTTATCCCCCTGCCTCTGTCTCTATCCCTATGACTCTCACCTTTATCCACTGCCACTGTCTCTATCCCTATGACTGTCTCTATCCCTATGACTCTCACCTTTATCCCTGCCTCTGTCTCTATCCCTATGACTCTCAGCTTTATCCACTGCCTCTGTCTCTATCCCTATGACTCTCAGCTTTATCCCCTGCCTCTGTCTCTATCCCTATGACTCTCACCTTTATCCACTGCCTCTGTCTCTATCCCTATGACTCTCACCTTTATCCACTCTGTCTCTATCCCTATGACTCTCACCTTTATCCACTGCCTCTGTCTGACTCTGTTTATCCACTGCCACTGTCTCTATCCCTATGACTCTCACCTTTATCCCCTGCCTCTGTCTCTATCCCTATGACTCTCAGCTTTATCCACTGCCTCTGTCTCTATCCCTATGACTCTCACCTTTATCCACCTGCCTCTGTCTCTATCCCTATGACTCTCACCTTTATCCACTGCCTCTATCCCTATGACTCTCACCTTTATCCCCCTGCCTCTGTCTCTATCCCTATGACTCTCACCTTTATCCACTGCCTCTGTCTCTATCCCTATGACTCTCACCTTTATCCACTGCCTCTATCCCTATGACTCTCACCTTTATCCCCTGCCTCTGTCTCTATCCCTATGACTCTCACCTTTATCCACTGCCTCTGTCTCTATCCCTATGACTCTCACCTTTATCCACTGCCTCTGTCTCTATCCCTATGACTCTCAGCTTTATCCACTGCCTCTGTCTCTATCCCTATGACTCTCACCTTTATCCCCTGCCTCTGTCTCTATCCCTATGACTCTCAGCTTTATCCACTGCCTCTGTCTCTATCTCTATTTACCACTGCCTCACCTTTATCCACTGTCTCTATCCCTGACTCTCTATTCCTATGACTCTCTCAGCTTTATCCACTGCCTCTGTCTCTATCCCTATGACTCTCACCTTTATCCACTGCCTCTCTATCCCTATGACTCTCACCTTTATCCACTGCCACCTTTATCTGCCTCTGTCTCTATCCCTATGACTCTCACCTTTATCCACTGCCTCTGTCTCTATCCCTATGACTCTCACTCTTCCCTATGACTCCAGCTTTATCCACTGCCTCTGTCTCTATCCCTATGACTCTCACCTTTATCCACTGCCTCTGTCTCTATCCCTATGACTCTCACCTTTATCCCCTGCCTCTGTCTCTATCCCTATGACTCTCACCTTTATCCCGCTGCCTCTGTCTCTATCCCTATGACTCTCACCTTTATCGACTGCCTCTGTCTATATCCATATGACTCTCAGCTTTATCCACTGCCTCTATCCCTATGACTCTCACCTTTATCCACTGCCTCTGTCTCTATCCCTATTACTCTCACTTTATCCACTGTCTCTATCCCTATGACCTCACCTTTATCCACTGCCTCTATCCCTATGACTCTCACCTTTATCCCCCTGCCTCTGTCTCTATCCCTATGACTCTCAGCTTTATCCCCTGCCTCTGTCTCTATCCCTATGACTCTCACCTTTATCCACTGCCTCTGTCTCTATCCCTATGACTCTCACCTTTATCCACTGCCTCTGTCTATATCCCTATGACTCTCAGCTTTATCCCCTGCCTCTGTCTCTATCCCTATGACTCTCAGCTTTATCCACTGCCTCTGTCTCTATCCCTATGACTCTCACCTTTATCCACTGCCTCTGTCTCTATCCCTATGACTCTCAGCTTTATCCCCCTGCCTCTGTCTCTATCCCTATGCCTCTCAGCTTTATCCCCTGCCTCTGTCTCTATCCCTATGACTCTCAGCTTTATCCACTGCCTCTGTCTCTATCCCTATGACTCTCACCTTTATCCACTACCTCTATTCCTATGACTCTCACCTTTATCCCCCTGCCTCTGTCTCTATCCCTATGACTCTCACCTTTATCCACTGCCACTGTCTCTATCCCTATGACTCTCACCTTTATCCACTACCTCTATTCCTATGACTCTCACCTTTATCCCCCTGCCTCTGTCTCTATCCCTATGACTCTCACCTTTATCCACTGCCACTGTCTCTATCCCTATGACTCTCACCTTTATCGCCCTGCCTCTGTCTCTATCCCTATGACTCTCAGCTTTATCCACTGCCTCTGTCTCTATCCCTATGATTCTCAGCTTTATCCTCTGTCTCTATCCCTATGACTCTCAGCTTTATCCACTGTCTCTGTCTCTATCCCTATGACTCTCACCTTTATCCACTACCTCTATTCCTATGACTCTCACCTTTATCCCCCTGCCTCTGTCTCTATCCCTATGACTCTCACCTTTATCCACTGCCACTGTCTCTATCCCTATGACTCTCACCTTTATCGCCCTGCCTCTGTCTCTATCCCTATGACTCTCAGCTTTATCCACTGCCTCTGTCTCTATCCCTATGCCTCTCAGCTTTATCGCCCTGCCTCTGTCTCTATCCCTATGACTCTCAGCTTTATCCACTGCCTCTGTCTCTATCCCTATGACTCTCACCTTTATCCACTACCTCTATCCCTATGACTCTCACCTTTATCCCCCTGCCTCTGTCTCTATCCCTATGACTCTCAGCTTTATCCCCCTGCCTCTGTCTCTATCCCTATGACTCTCACCTTTATCCACTGCCTCTGTCTCTATCCCTATGACTCTCACCTTTATCCACTGACTCTCTATCTCTATGACTCTCACCTTTATCCACTGCCTCTGTCTCTATCCCTATGACTCTCACCTTTATCCCCCTGCCTCTGTCTCTATCCCTATGACTCTCACCTTTATCCCGCTGCCTCTGTCTCTATCCCTATGACTCTCAGCTTTATCCACTGCCTCTGTCTCTATCCCTATGACTCTCACCTTTATCCACTACCTATATCCCTATGACTCTCACCTTTATCCCCCTGCCTCTGTCTCTATCCCTATGACTCTCACCTTTATCCACTGCCTCTATCCCTATGACCCTCACCTTTATCCACTGCCTCTATCCCTATGACTCTCAGCTTTATCCCCCTGCCTCTGTCTCTATCCCTATGACTCTCACCTTTATCCACTGCCTCTGTCTCTATCCCTATGACTCTCACCTTTATCCACTGCCTCTATCCCTATGACTCTCACCTTTATCCCCCTGCCTCTGTCTCTATCCCTATGACTCTCACCTTTATCCACTGCCTCTGTCTCTATCCCTATGACTCTTACCTTTATCCACTGCCTCTATCCCTATGACTCTCAGCTTTATCCCCCTGCCTCTGTCTCTATCCCTATGCCTCTCAGCTTTATCGCCCTGCCTCTGTCTCTATCCCTATGACTCTCAGCTTTATCCACTGCCTCTGTCTCTATCCCTATGACTCTCACCTTTATCCACTACCTCTATTCCTATGACTCTCACCTTTATCCCCCTGCCTCTGTCTCTATCCCTATGACTCTCACCTTTATCCACTGCCACTGTCTCTATCCCTATGACTCTCACCTTTATCGCCCTGCCTCTGTCTCTATCCCTATGACTCTCAGCTTTATCCACTGCCTCTGTCTCTATCCCTATGATTCTCAGCTTTATCGCCCTGCCTCTGTCTCTATCCCTATGACTCTCAGCTTTATCCACTGCCTCTGTCTCTATCCCTATGACTCTCACCTTTATCCACTACCTCTATTCCTATGACTCTCACCTTTATCCCCTGCCTCTGTCTCTATCCCTATGACTCTCACCTTTATCCACTGCCACTGTCTCTATCCCTATGACTCTCACCTTTATCGCCCTGCCTCTGTCTCTATCCCTATGACTCTCAGCTTTATCCACTGCCTCTGTCTCTATCCCTATGACTCTCACTTTATCCACTGCCTCTGTCTCTATCCCTATGACTCTCAGCTTTATCCACTGCCTCTGTCTCTATCCCTATGACTCTCACCTTTATCCACTGCCTCTGTCTCTATCCCTATGACTCTCACCTTTATCCACTGCCTCTGTCTCTATCCCTATGACTCTCAGCTTTATCCACTGCCTCTGTCTCTATCCCTATGACTCTCACCTTTATCCACTGCCTCTGTCTCTATCCCTATGACTCTCACTGCTTTATCCACTTTAACCCCTGCCTCTGTCTCTATCCCTATGACTCTCAGCTTTATCCACTGCCTCTGTCTCTATCCCTATGACTCTCACCTTTATCCACTGCCTCTGTCTCTATCCCTATGACTCTCACCTTTATCCACTGCCTCTGTCTCTATCCCTATGACTCTCAGCTTTATCCCCTGCCTCTGTCTCTATCCCTATGACTCTCAGCTTTATCCACTGCCTCTGTCTCTATCCCTATGACTCTCAGCTTTATCCCCTGCCTCTGTCTCTATCCCTATGACTCTCACCTTTATCCACTGCCTCTGTCTCTATCTCTCAGCTTTATCCCCTGCCTCTGTCTCTATCCCTATGACTCTCACCTTTATCCACTGCCTCTGTCTCTATCCCTATGACTCTCACCTTTATCCACTGACTCTCTGTTATCCCTATGACTCTCACTCCTATCCCTATGACTCTCACCTTTATCCACTGCCTTTATCTATCCCTATGACTCTCACCTTTATCCACTGCACTGTCTCTATCCCTATGACTCTCACCTTTATCCCCCTGCCCTGCCTCTGTCTCTATCCCTATGACTCTCAGCTTTATCCACTGCCTGCTGTCTCTATCCCTATGACTCTCAGCTTTATCCCCTGCCTCTGTCTCTATCCCTATCTCCTTTATCCACTACCTCTATCCTTATCCTCACCTTTATCCACTGTCTCTGTCTCTATCCCTATGACTCTCACCTTTATCCACTACCTCTATTCCTATGACTCTCACCTTTATCCCCCTGCCTCTGTCTCTATCCCTATGACTCTCACCTTTATCCACTGCCACTGTCTCTATCCCTATGACTCTCACCTTTATCCACTGCCTCTGTCTCTATCCCTATGACTCTCACCTTTATCCACTGCCTCTGTCTCTATCCCTATGACTCTCAGCTTTATCCCCTGCCTCTGTCTCTATCCCTATGACTCTCAGCTTTATCCACTGCCTCTGTCTCTATCCCTATGACTCTCACCTTTATCCACTACCTCTATCCCTATGACTCTCACCTTTATCCCCTGCCTCTGTCTCTATCCCTATGACTCTCAGCTTTATCCCCTGCCTCTGTCTCTATCCCTATGACTCTCACCTTTATCCACTGCCTCTGTCTCTATCCCTATGACTCTCACCTTTATCCACTGCCTCTATCTCTATGACTCTCACCTTTATCCACTGCCTCTGTCTCTATCCCTATGACTCTCACCTTTATCCCCTGCCTCTGTCTCTATCCCTATGACTCTCACCTTTATCCCGCTGCCTCTGTCTCTATCCCTATGACTCTCAGCTTTATCCACTGCCTCTGTCTCTATCCCTATGACTCTCACCTTTATCCACTACCTATATCCCTATGACTCTCACCTTTATCCCCCTGCCTCTGTCTCTATCCCTATGACTCTCACCTTTATCCACTGCCTCTATCCCTATGACTCTCACCTTTATCCACTGCCTCTATCCCTATGACTCTCAGCTTTATCCCCTGCCTCTGTCTCTATCCCTATGACTCTCACCTTTATCCACTGCCTCTGTCTCTATCCCTATGACTCTCACCTTTATCCACTGCCTCTATCCCTATGACTCTCACCTTTATCCCCCTGCCTCTGTCTCTATCCCTATGACTCTCACCTTTATCCACTGCCTCTGTCTCTATCCCTATGACTCTTACCTTTATCCACTGCCTCTATCCCTATGACTCTCAGCTTTATCCCCTGCCTCTGTCTCTATCCCTATGACTCTCAGCTTTATCCACTGCCTCTGTCTCTATCCCTATGACTCTCAGCTTTATCCACTGCCTCTGTCTCTATCCCTATGACTCTCACCTTTATCCACTACCTCTATTCCTATGACTCTCACCTTTATCCCCCTGCCTCTGTCTCTATCCCTATGACTCTCACCTTTATCCACTGCCACTGTCTCTATCCCTATGACTCTCACCTTTATCGCCCTGCCTCTGTCTCTATCCCTATGACTCTCAGCTTTATCCACTGCCTCTGTCTCTATCCCTATGATTCTCAGCTTTATCCACCCTGCCTCTGTCTCTATCCCTATGACTCTCAGCTTTATCCACTGCCTCTGTCTCTATCCCTATGACTCTCACCTTTATCCACTGCCTCTATATCCCTATGACTCTCACTTTATCCCCTGCCTCTGTCTCTATCCCTATGACTCTCACCTTTATCCACTGCCACTGTCTCTATCCCTATGACTCTCACCTTTATCGCCCTGCCTCTGTCTCTATCCCTATCTCAGCTTTATCCACTGCCTCTGTCTCTATCCCTGACTCTCAGCTTTATCCACTGCCTGCCTCTGTCTCTATCCCTATGACTCTCACCTTTATCCACTGCCTCTGTCTCTATCCCTATGACTCTCTTTATCCACTGCCTCTATCTCTCCCTATGACTCTCACCTTTATCCACTGCCTCTGTCTCTATCCCTAAGACTCTCACCTTTATCCACTACCTCTATCCCTATGACTCTCACCTTTATCCCCTGCCTCTGTCTCTATCCCTATGACTCTCACCTTTATCCACTGCCTCTGTCTCTATCCCTATGACTCTCACCTTTATCCACTGCCTCTGTCTCTATCCCTATGACTCTCACCTTTATCCACTGCCTCTATCCCTATCTCACCTTTATCCCCTGACTCTCACCTTTATCCACTGCCCCTGCCTCTGTCTCTATCCCTATGACTCTCACCTTTATCCACTGCCTCTGTCTCTATCCCTATGACTCTCACTTTATCCACTGCCTCTGTCTCTATCCCTATGACTCTCACCTTTATCCACTCTGCCTCTATCCCCCTGACTATGACTCACCCCCTGCCTCTGTCTCTATCCCTCTCATGACTGACTCTCACCCACCTTTATCCCTATGACTGCCTCTGTCTCTCTATCCCTATGACTCTCACCTTTATCCACTGCCTCTGTCTCTATCCCTATGACTCTCACCTTTATCCACTGCCTGTCTGTCTCTATCTATCCCTATGACTCTCACCTTTATCCACTTTATCCCTGCCTCTGTCTCTATCCCTATGACTCTCACCTTTATCCACTGCCTCTGTCTCTATCCACTGCCTCTATCCCTATGACTCTCAGCTTTATCCACTGCCTCTGTCTCTATCCCTATGACTCTCACCTTTATCCACTACCTCTATCCCTATGACTCTCTTTATCCCCTGCCTCTGTCTCTATCCCTATGACTCTCACCTTTATCCACTGCCACTGTCTCTATCCCTATGACTCTTTCTCTATCCCTATGACTCTCAGCTTTATCCACTGCCTCTGTCTCTATCCCTATGACTCTCACCTTTATCCACTGCCTCTGTCCTATCCCTATGACTCTCACCTTTATCCACTGCCTCTGTCTCTATCCCTATGACTCTCACCTTTATCCCCTGCCTCTATCCCTATCCCTATGACTCTCACCTTTATCCACTTTATCCCTATGCTCTCACCTTTATCTCTCTGTCTCTATCCCTATGACTCTCACCTTTATCCACTGCCTCTGTCTCTATCCCTATGACTCTCACCTTTATCCACTGCCTCTGTCTCTATCCCTATGACTCTCACCTTTATCCACTGCCTCTGTCTCTATCCCTATGTCACCTTTATCCTGCCTCTGTCTCTATCCCTATGACTCACCTTTATCCACCTTTATCCACTGCCTCTGTCTCTATCCCTATGACTCTCACCTTTATCCACTGCCTCTGTCTCTATCCCTATGACTCTCACCTTTATCCACTGCCTCTGTCTCTATCCCTATGACTCTCAGCTTTATCCCCTGCCTCTGTCTCTATCCCTATGACTCTCACCTTTATCCACTGCTCTCTGTCTATCCCTATCCACTCTCCCCCTGCCTCTGTCTCTATCCCTATGACTCTCACCTTTATCCACTGCCTCTGTCTCTATCCCTATGACTCTCAGCTTTATCCACTGCCTCTGTCTCTATCCCTATGACTCTCACCTTTATCCCGCCTGCCTCTGTCTCTATCCCTATGACTCTCACTTTATCCTCTGTCTCTATCCCTATGACTCTCAGCTTTATCCACTGCCTCTGTCTCTATCCCTATGACTCTCACCTTTATCCACTGCCTCTATCCCTATGACTATTCCTATGACTCTCACCTTTATCCACTGCTCTCTGTCCCTATGACTCTCACCTTTATCCCCTGCCTCTGTCTCTATCCCTATCCAGCTTTATGACCCTCTCTCACCTTTATCCACTGCCTCTGTCTCTATCCCTATGACTCTCACCTTTATCCACTGCCTCTGTCTATTCCTATGACTCTCACCTTTATCCCCCTGCCTCTGTCTCTATCCCTATGACTCTCACCTTTATCCACTGCCTCTGTCTCTATCCCTATGACTCTCACCTTTATCCCCTGCCTCTGTCTCTATCCCTATGACTCTCAGCTTTATCCACTGCCTCTGTCTCTATCCCTATGACTCTCAGCTTTATCCCCTGCCTCTGTCTCTATCCCTATGACTCTCAGCTTTATCCACTGCCTCTGTCTCTCCCTATCCTCAGCTTTATGACTCTCCTATGACTTTATCCACTGCCTCTGTCTCTATCCCTATGACTCTCACCTTTATCCACTGCCTCTGTCTCTATCCCTATGACTCTCACCTTTATCCACTACCTCTATCTCCTATGACTCTCACCTTTATCCCCCTGCCTCTGTCTCTATCCCTATGACTCTCACCTTTATCCACTGCCACTGTCTCTATCCCTATGACTCTCACCTTTATCCCCTGCCTCTGTCTCTATCCCTATGACTCTCAGCTTTATCCACTGCCTCTGTCTCTATCCCTATGCCTCTCAGCTTTATCGCCCTGCCTCTGTCTCTATCCCTATGACTCTCAGCTTTATCCACTGCCTCTGTCTCTATCCCTATGACTCTCACCTTTATCCACTACCTCTATCCCTATGACTCTCACCTTTATCCCCTGCCTCTGTCTCTATCCCTATGACTCTCACCTTTATCCACTGCCTCTGTCTCTATCCCTATGACTCTCATCCTTTATCCACTGCCTCTGTCTCTATCCCTATGACTCTCACCTTTATCCACTGCCTCTGTCTCTATCCCTATGACTCTCACCTTTATCCACTGCCTCTCTATCCCTATGACTCTCACCTTTATCCACTGCCTCTGTCTCTATCCCTATGACTCTCACCTTTATCCCCTGCCTCTGTCTCTATCCCTATGACTCTCACCTTTATCCCCTGCCTATCCCTTTATCCACTGCCTCTGTCTCTATCCCTATGACTCTCACCTTTATCCACTGCCTCTGTCTCTATCCCTATGACTCTCACCTTTATCCACTGCCTCTGTCTCTATCCCTATGACTCTCACCTTTATCCCCCTGTCTCTGTCTCTTTATCCCTGCCTCTGTCTCTATCCCTATGACTCTCACCTTTATCCACTGCCTCTGTCTCTATCCCTATGACTCTCACCTTTATCCACTGCCTCTATCCCTATGACTCTCACTTTATCCCCCTGCCTCTGTCTCTATCCCTATGACTCTCACCTTTATCCACTGCCTCTGTCTCTATCCCTATGACTCTCACCTTTATCCACTGCCTCTATCCCTATGACTCTCACCTTTATCCCCTGCCTCTGTCTCTATCCCTATGACTCTCACCTTTATCCACTGCCTCTGTCTCTATCCCTATGACTCTCACCTTTATCCACTGCCTCTGTCTCTATCCCTATGACTCTCAGCTTTATCCCCTGCCTCTGTCTCTATCCCTATGCCTCTCAGCTTTATCGCCCTGCCTCTGTCTCTATCCCTATGACTCTCAGCTTTATCCACTGCCTCTGTCTCTATCCCTATGACTCTCACCTTTATCCACTACCTCTATTCCTATGACTCTCACCTTTATCCCCCTGCCTCTGTCTCTATCCCTATGACTCTCACCTTTATCCACTGCCACTGTCTCTATCCCTATGACTCTCACCTTTATCGCCCTGCCTCTGTCTCTATCCCTATGACTCTCAGCTTTATCCACTGCCTCTGTCTCTATCCCTATGATTCTCAGCTTTATCGCCCTGCCTCTGTCTCTATCCCTATGACTCTCAGCTTTATCCACTGCCTCTGTCTCTATCCCTATGACTCTCACCTTTATCCACGACCTCTATTCCTATGACTCTCACCTTTATCCCCCTGCCTCTGTCTCTATCCCTATGACTCTCACCTTTATCCACTGCCACTGTCTCTATCCCTATGACTCTCACCTTTATCGCCCTGCCTCTGTCTCTATCCCTATGACTCTCAGCTTTATCCACTGCCTCTGTCTCTATCCCTATGCCTCTCAGCTTTATCGCCCTGCCTCTGTCTCTATCCCTATGACTCTCAGCTTTATCCACTGCCTCTGTCTCTATCCCTATGACTCTCACCTTTATCCACTGCCTCTATCTCTATGACTCTCACCTTTATCCACTGCCTCTGTCTCTATCCCTAAGACTCTCACCTTTATCCACTACCTCTATCCCTATGACTCTCACCTTTATCCCCCTGCCTCTGTCTCTATCCCTATGACTTTCACCTTTATCCACTGCCTCTGTCTCTATCCCTATGACTCTCAGCTTTATCCACTGCCTGTCTATATCCCTATGACTCTCACCTTTATCCAACGCCTCATTCTCTATCCCTATGACTCTCACCTTTATCGCCCTGCCTCTGTCTCTATCCCTATGACTCTCACCTTTATCCCGCTGCCTCTGTCTCTATCCCTATAACTCTCACCTTTATCCACTACCTCTATCCCTATGACTCTCACCTTTATCCCCCTGCCTCTGTCTCTATCCCTATGACTCTCAGCTTTATCCCCCTGCCTCTGTCTCTATCCCTATGACTCTCACCTTTATCCACTGCCTCTGTCTCTATCCCTATGACTCTCACCTTTATCCACTGCCTCTATCTCTATGACTCTCACCTTTATCCACTGCCTCTGTCTCTATCCCTATGACTCTCACCTTTATCCCCCTGCCTCTGTCTCTATCCCTATGACTCTCACCTTTATCCCGCTGCCTCTGTCTCTATCCCTATGACTCTCAGCTTTATCCACTGCCTCTGTCTCTATCCCTATGACTCTCACCTTTATCCACTACCTATATCCCTATGACTCTCACCTTTATCCCCCTGCCTCTGTCTCTATCCCTATGACTCTCACCTTTATCCACTGCCTCTATCCCTATGACCCTCACCTTTATCCACTGCCTCTATCCCTATGACTCTCAGCTTTATCCCCCTGCCTCTGTCTCTATCCCTATGACTCTCACCTTTATCCACTGCCTCTGTCTCTATCCCTATGACTCTCACCTTTATCCACTGCCTCTATCCCTATGACTCTCACCTTTATCCCCCTGCCTCTGTCTCTATCCCTATGACTCTCACCTTTATCCACTGCCTCTGTCTCTATCCCTATGACTCTTACCTTTATCCACTGCCTCTATCCCTATGACTCTCAGCTTTATCCCCCTGCCTCTCTCTATCCCTATGCCTCTCAGCTTTATCGCCCTGCCTCTGTCTCTATCCCTATGACTCTCAGCTTTATCCACTGCCTCTGTCTCTATCCCTATGACTCTCACCTTTATCCACTACCTCTATTCCTATGACTCTCACCTTTATCCCCCTGCCTCTGTCTCTATCCCTATGACTCTCACCTTTATCCACTGCCACTGTCTCTATCCCTATGACTCTCACCTTTATCGCCCTGCCTCTGTCTCTATCCCTATGACTCTCAGCTTTATCCACTGCCTCTGTCTCTATCCCTATGATTCTCAGCTTTATCGCCCTGCCTCTGTCTCTATCCCTATGACTCTCAGCTTTATCCACTGCCTCTGTCTCTATCCCTATGACTCTCACCTTTATCCACTACCTCTATTCCTATGACTCTCACCTTTATCCCCCTGCCTCTGTCTCTATCCCTATGACTCTCACCTTTATCCACTGCCACTGTCTCTATCCCTATGACTCTCACCTTTATCGCCCTGCCTCTGTCTCTATCCCTATGACTCTCAGCTTTATCCACTGCCTCTGTCTCTATCCCTATGCCTCTCAGCTTTATCGCCCTGCCTCTGTCTCTATCCCTATGACTCTCAGCTTTATCCACTGCCTCTGTCTCTATCCCTATGACTCTCACCTTTATCCACTGCCTCTATCTCTATGACTCTCACCTTTATCCACTGCCTCTGTCTCTATCCCTAAGACTCTCACCTTTATCCACTACCTCTATCCCTATGACTCTCACCTTTATCCCCCTGCCTCTGTCTCTATCCCTATGACTCTCACCTTTATCCACTGTCCCTGTCTCTATCCCTATGACTCTCACCTTTATCCACTGCCTCTGTCTCTATCCCTATGACTCTCACCTTTATCCACTGCCTCTGTCTCTATCCCTATGACTTTCACCTTTATCCACTGCCTCTGTCTCTATCCCTATGACTCTCAGCTTTATCCACTGCCTGTCTATATCCCTATGACTCTCACCTTTATCCAACGCCTCATTCTCTATCCCTATGACTCTCACCTTTATCGCCCTGCCTCTGTCTCTATCCCTATGACTCTCACCTTTATCCCGCTGCCTCTGTCTCTATCCCTATAACTCTCACCTTTATCCCCCTGCCTCTGTCTCTATCCCTATGACTCTCAGCTTTATCCCCCTGCCTCTGTCTCTATCCCTATGACTCTCACCTTTATCCACTGCCTCTGTCTCTATCCCTATGACTCTCACCTTTATCCACTGCCTCTATCTCTATGACTCTCACCTTTATCCACTGCCTCTGTCTCTATCCCTGACTCTCACCTTTATCCCCCTGCCTCTGTCTCTATCCCTATGACTCTCACCTTTATCCCGCTGCCTCTGTCTCTATCCCTATGACTCTCAGCTTTATCCACTGCCTCTGTCTCTATCCCTATGACTCTCACCTTTATCCACTACCTCTATCCCTATGACTCTCACCTTTATCCCCCTGCCTCTGTCTCTATCCCTATGACTCTCACCTTTATCCACTGCCTCTATCCCTATGACCCTCACCTTTATCCACTGCCTCTATCCCTATGACTCTCAGCTTTATCCCCCTGCCTCTGTCTCTATCCCTATGACTCTCACCTTTATCCACTGCCTCTGTCTCTATCCCTATGACTCTCACCTTTATCCACTGCCTCTATCCCTATGACTCTCACCTTTATCCAACGCCTCTGTCTCTATCCCTATGACTCTCACCTTTATCGCCCTGCCTCTGTCTCTATCCCTATGACTCTCACCTTTATCCCGCTGCCTCTGTCTCTATCCCTATAACTCTCACCTTTATCCCCCTGCCTCTGTCTCTATCCCTATGACTCTCAGCTTTATCCCCCTGCCTCTGTCTCTATCCCTATGACTCTCACCTTTATCCACTGCCTCTGTCTCTATCCCTATGACTCTCACCTTTATCCACTGCCTCTATCTCTATGACTCTCACCTTTATCCACTGCCTCTGTCTCTATCCCTATGACTCTCACCTTTATCCCCCTGCCTCTGTCTCTATCCCTATGACTCTCACCTTTATCCACTACCTCTATCCCTATGACTCTCACCTTTATCCCCCTGCCTCTGTCTCTATCCCTATGACTCTCACCTTTATCCACTGCCTCTATCCCTATGACCCTCACCTTTATCCACTGCCTCTATCCCTATGACTCTCAGCTTTATCCCCCTGCCTCTGTCTCTATCCCTATGACTCTCACCTTTATCCACTGCCTCTGTCTCTATCCCTATGACTCTCACCTTTATCCACTGCCTCTATCCCTATGACTCTCACCTTTATCCCCCTGCCTCTGTCTCTATCCCTATGACTCTCACCTTTATCCACTGCCTCTGTCTCTATCCCTATGACTCTTACCTTTATCCACTGCCTCTATCCCTATGACTCTCAGCTTTATCCCCCTGCCTCTGTCTCTATCCCTATGACTCTCACCTTTATCCACTGCCTCTATCCCTATGACCCTCACCTTTATCCACTGCCTCTATCCCTATGACTCTCAGCTTTATCCCCCTGCCTCTGTCTCTATCCCTATGACTCTCACCTTTATCCACTGCCTCTGTCTATATCCCTATGACTCTCACCTTTATCCCCCTGCCTCTGTCTCTATCCCTATGACTCTCACCTTTATCCACTGCCTCTGTCTCTATCCCTATGACTCTTACCTTTATCCACTGCCTCTATCCCTATGACTCTCAGCTTTATCCCCCTGCCTCTGTCTCTATCCCTATGACTCTCAGCTTTATCGCCCTGCCTCTGTCTCTATCCCTATGACTCTTACCTTTATCCACCCTGCCTCTGTCTCTATCCCTATGACTCTCACCTTTATCCCGCTGCCTCTGTCTTTATCCCTATGACTCTCACCTTTATCCACTGCCTCTGTCTCTATCCCTATGACTCTCACCTTTATCCACTGCCTCTGTCTCTATCCCTATGAATCTCAGCTTTATCCCCCTGCCTCTGTCTCTATCGCTATGACTCTCAGCTTTATCCACTGCCTCTGTCTCTATCCCTATGACTCTCACCTTTATCCCCCTGCCTCTGTCTCTATCCCTATGACTCTCACCTTTATCCACTGCCTCTATCCCTATGACCCTCACCTTTATCCACTGCCTCTATCCCTATGACTCTCAGCTTTATCCCCCTGCCTCTGTCTCTATCCCTATGACTCTCAGCTTTATCCACTGCCTCTGTCTCTATCCCTATGACTCTCACCTTTATCCACTGCCTCTATCCCTATGACTCTCACCTTTATCCCCCTGCCTCTGTCTCTATCCCTATGACTCTCACCTTTATCCACTGCCTCTGTCTCTATCCCTATGACTCTTACCTTTATCCACTGCCTCTATCCCTATGACTCTCACCTTTATCCACTGCCTCTGTCTCTATCCCTATGACTCTCACCTTTATCCCCCTGCCTCTATCTCTATCCCTATGACTCTCACCTTTATCCACTGCCTCTGTCTCTATCCCTATGAATCTCAGCTTTATCCCCCTGTCTCTGTCTCTATCGCTATGACTCTCAGCTTTATCCACTGCCTCTGTCTCTATCCCTATGACTCTTACCTTTATCCACTGCCTCTATCCCTATGACTCTCAGCTTTATCGCCTTGCCTCTGTCTCTATCCCTATGACTCTCACCTTTATCCCGCTGCCTCTGTCTCTATCCCTATGACTCTCACCTTTATCCACTGCCTCTGTCTCTATCCCTATGAATCTCAGCTTTATCCCCCTGCCTCTGTCTCTATCGCTATGACTCTCAGCTTTATCCACTGCCTCTGTCTCTATCCCTATGACTCTCATCTTTATCCACTGCCTCTGTCTTTCTCTGTCACGTCCTCTTTGTCTCTTTTTCACCCTATCTTTCCATCTCCCCCATCTCTCCATCCCCTTCTCTCCCTCTTCAGTCACTCTCACACACTCCTCCCACCTATCCCATTCGCACTCTCTCTCACTGTCTCTCTCCCTCCCTCTCTCCATAATGTTGTGTTCTCCGCACTCTCTCTCACTGTCTCTCTCCCTGCCTCTCTCCATAATGTTGTGTTCTCCGCACTCTCTCTCACTGTCTTACTCCCTCCCTCTCTCCATAATGTTGTGTTCTCCGCACTCTCTCTCACTGTCTCACTCCCTCCCTCTCTCCATAATGTTGTGTTCTCCGCACTCTCTCTCTCACTTTCTCACTCCCTCCCTCTCTCCATAATGTTGTTCTCGTCAGTGTGTAAAGTAAATGAAGAGGGCTCTCTCCATATTTCACCATCTGCTCCAAGCCCATTCCTCTCCTTCCTCTCTTCCCTCTATTCTCTCTCCTCCCTCTCATACTTCACTTCTCTGTTCTCTGTCCTTGCTCTCATCCTGTCTCTCCTCCCGCCCACTCTGGAGACAGAGGAGAGGAGTCTGAGGTGACAAATGGGAATGTAAAGGTCATATGGAATTGTCTTCATATCAATGTTGATCATCTACTGAAAATGGTCCATTATATCTGCATTATCTCTAGAGCACACACTGCTTATGTCAACAAGGTCCACTGTACTGGAAGTGAGGGAAAGTATTACGGTAAGGGGTGGGGTTTGGCTAAACTACCAACCACTGACCAGGAGTCATTATCTAGCTATACTCAGTGGCCAGTTTATTAGGTATGTTCCCGTAAATGGTTTGCTCATACAGACAGTGATTCACGTGGCCGTGGCTTACTATACAAAGCAGGCAGACAGGCATCAAGGCATTCAGTTACTGTTCGACTGAACGTTACAATGGGTAAAACAAGTGACATAAGCAACTTTGAGCGTGTTATGATCGTCGGTGCTAGGCGCGCCGTTCCCAGTATCTCAGAAACAGCCGGCCTCCTGGGCTTTTCACGCACGACGGTGTCTATTTTTTTCAGAGAACGGTGCGACAAACAAAAACATCCAGTCAGTGGCAGTCCTGTGGGTCCTGTGGGTCCTGTGGGTGAAAACAGCTCATTGATGAGAGGTCGAAAGAGAATGGCAAAAATTGTGCACGGTAACAGGCGACCACAAACAGGCAAAAACCGGTGCAGTACAACATTGGTATGCAGAATGGCACAAGCTAGAACTCGTCACATATTCATTTCACTGGTAGAATCGGGAAGATTCAACTCCCTGTGTATTCGCCTGCTCATAGTGAACCACAGGGTCCGGCGTTCATAGCGAATGCTGATACCGCATGCTAGGAAGAGGGGGCCTGCTCATAGTGAACCACAGGGCCCGGCATTCATAGCGAATGCTGATACCGCATGCTAGGTAGAGGGGGCCTGCTCATAGTGAACCACAGGGTCCGGCGTTCATAGCGAATGCTGATACCACACGCTAGGTAGAGGGGGCCTGCTCATAGTGAACCTCAGGGTCCGGCGTTCATAGCGAATGCTGATACCGCATGCTAGGAAGAGGGGGCCTGCTCATAGTGAACCTCAGAGTCCGGCGTTCATAGCGAATGCTGATACCCCACGCTAGGAAGAGGGGGACTGCTCATAGTGAACCTCAGGGTCCGGCGTTCATAGCGAATGCTGATACCGCACACTAGGTAGAGGGGGCCTGCTCGTAGTGAACCACAGGGTCCGGCATTCATAGCGAATGCTGATACCGCACACTAGGTAGAGGGTGCCTGCTCATAGTGAACCACAGGGTCCGGCGTTCATAGCGAATGCTGATACCGCACACTAGGAAGAGGGGGCGTGCTCATAGTGAACCACAGGGTCCGGCATTCATAGCGAATGCTGATACCCCACGCTAGGTAGAGGGGGCGTGCTCATAGTGAACCACAGGGTCCGGCATTCATAGAAAATGCTGATACCCCATGCTAGGTAGAGGGGGCGTGCTCATAGTGAACCACAGGGTCCGGCATTCATAGCGAATGCTGATACCCCACGCTAGGTAGAGGGGGCGTGCTCATAGTGAACCACAGGGTCCGGCATTCATAGAAAATGCTGATACCCCACGCTAGGTAGAGGGGGCCTGCTCATAGTGAACCTCAGGGTCCGGCGTTCATAGCGAATGCTGATACCGCATGCTAGGAAGAGGGGGCCTGCTCATAGTGAACCTCAGAGTCCGGCGTTCATAGCGAATGCTGATACCCCACGCTAGGAAGAGGGGGACTGCTCATAGTGAACCTCAGGGTCCGGCGTTCATAGCGAATGCTGATACCGCACACTAGGTAGAGGGGGCCTGCTCGTAGTGAACCACAGGGTCTGGCATTCATAGCGAATGCTGATACCGCACACTAGGTAGAGGGTGCCTGCTCATAGTGAACCACAGGGTCCGGCGTTCATAGCGAATGCTGATACCGCACACTAGGAAGAGGGGGCGTGCTCATAGTGAACCACAGGGTCCGGCATTCATAGCGAATGCTGATACCCCACGCTAGGTAGAGGGGGCGTGCTCATAGTGAACCACAGGGTCCGGCATTCATAGAAAATGCTGATACCCCATGCTAGGTAGAGGGGGCGTGCTCATAGTGAACCACAGGGTCCGGCATTCATAGCGAATGCTGATACCCCACGCTAGGTAGAGGGGGCCTGCTCATAGTGAACCTCAGGGTCCGGCGTTCATAGCGAATGCTGATACTGCACACTAGGTAGAGGGGGCCTGCTCATAGTGAACCTCAGGGTCCGGCGTTTATAGTCGCTCTGGATAAGAGCGTCTGCTAAATGACTTAAATGTAAATGTAAATGTTATAGCGAATGCTGATACCCCACGCTAGGTAGAGGGGGCGTGCTCATAGTGAACCACAGGGTCCGGCATTCATAGCGAATGCTGATACCCCACGCTAGGTAGAGGGGGCGTGCTCATAGTGAACCACAGGGTCCGGCGTTCATAGTGAATGCTGATACCCCACGCTAGGTAGAGGGGGCGTGCTCATAGTGAACCACAGGGTCCGGCATTCATAGTGAATGCTGATACCCCACGCTAGGCAGAGGGGGCCTGCTAAAAGTGAACCACACAGTCCGGCGTTCATAGCAAATGCTGATACCGCACACTAGGTAGAGGGGGTGTGCTCATAGTGAACCACAGGGTCCGGCATTCATAGCGAATGCTGATCCCGCACGCTAGGTAGAGGGGGCGTGCACAAAAAGCTGAATAATGGTGTTGTTCACTTGGAACGACAAACACACAGTAATCTCAGAACTACTCGAGGCCATATCTTTTGTGAAACGTTTGTTTTTCACTATTGTTTGTCATCATTTACATTTACATTTAAGTCATTTAGCAGACGCTCTTATCCAGAGCGACTTACAAATTGGTGCATTCACCTTATGACATCCAGTGGAACAGTCACTTTACAATAGTGCATCTAAATCTTAAGGGGGGTGAGAGGGATTACTTATCCTATCCTAGGTATTCCTTAAAGAAGTGGGGTTTCTGGTGTCTCCGGAAGGTGGTGATTGACTCCGCTGTCCTGGCGTCGTGAGGGAGTTTGTTCCACCATTGGGGGGCCAGAGCAGCGAACAGTTTTGACTGGGCTGAGCGGGAGCTGTACTTCCTCAGTGGTAGGGAGGCGAGCAGGCCAGAGGTGGATGAACGCAGTGCCCTTGTTTGGGTGTAGGGCCTGATCAGAGCCTGGAGGTACTGAGGTGCCGTTCCCCTCACAGCTCCGTAGGCAAGCACCATGGTCTTGTAGCGGATGCGAGCTTCAACTGGAAGCCAGTGGAGAGAACGGAGGAGCGGGGTGACGTGAGAGAACTTGGGAAGGTTGAACACCAGACGGGCTGCGGCGTTCTGGATGAGTTGAAGGGGTTTAATGGCACAGGCAGGGAGCCCAGCCAACAGCGAGTTGCAGTAATCCAGACGGGAGATGACAAGTGCCTGGATTAGGACCTACGCCGCTTCCTGTGTGAGGCAGGGTCGTACTCTGCGGATGTTGTAGAGCATGAACCTACAGGAACGGGCCACCGCCTTGATGTTGGTTGAGAACGACAGGGTGTTGTCCAGGATCACGCCAAGGTTCTTGGCGCTCTGGGAGGAGGACACAATGGAGTCAACCGTGATGGCGAGATCATGGAACGGGCAGTCCTTCCCCGGGAGGAAGAGCAGCTCCGTCTTGCCGAGGTTCAGCTTGAGGTGGTGATCCGTCATCCACACTGATATGTCTGCCAGACATGCAGAGATGCGATTCGCCACCTGGTCATCAGAAGGGGGAAAGGAGAAGATTAATTGTGTGTCGTCTGCATAGCAATGATAGGAGAGACCATGTGAGGTTATGACAGAGCCAAGTGACTTGGTGTATAGCGAGAATAGGAGAGGGCCAAGAACAGAGCCCTGGGGACACCAGTGGTGAGAGCGCGTGGTGAGGAGACAGATTCTCGCCACGCCACCTGGTAGGAGCGACCTGTCAGGTAGGACGCAATCCAAGCGTGGGCCGCGCCGGAGATGCCCAACTCGGAGAGGGTGGAGAGGAGGATCTGATGGTTCACAGTATCGAAGGCAGCCGATAGATCTAGAAGGATGAGAGCAGAGGAGAGAGAGTTAGCTTTAGCAGTGCGGAGCGCCTCCGTGATACAGAGGAGAGCAGTCTCAGTTGAATGACTAGTCTTGAAACCTGACTGATTTGGATCAAGAAGGTCATTCAGAGAGAGATAGCGGGAGAGCTGGCCAAGGACGGCACGTTCAAGAGTTTTGGAGAGAAAAGAAAGAAGGGATACTGGTCTGTAATTGTTGACATCGGAGGGATCGAGTGTAGGTTTTTTCAGAAGGGGTGCAACTCTCGCTCTCTTGAAGACGGAAGGGACGTAGCCAGCGGTCAGGGATGAGTTGATGAGCGAGGTGAGGTAAGGGAGAAGGTCTCCGGAAATGGTCTGGAGAAGAGAGGAGGGGATAGGGTCAAGCGGGCAGGTTGTTGGGCGGCCGGCCGTCACAAGACGCGAGATTTCATCTGGAGAGAGAGGGGAGAAAGAGGTCAGAACACAGGGTAGGGCAGTGTGAGCAGAACCAGCGGTGTCGTTTGACTTAGCAAACGAGGATCGGATGTCGTCGACCTTCTTTTCAAAATGGTTGACGAAGTCATCTGCAGAGAGGGAGGAGGGGGGGAGGAGGATTCAGGAGGGAGGAGAAAGTGGCAAAGAGCTTCCTAGGGTTAGAGGCAGATGCTTGGAATTTAGCGTGGTATAAAGTGGCTTTAGCAGCAGAGACAGAGGAGGAAAATGTAGAGAGGAGGGAGTGAAAGGATGCCAGGGCCGCAGGGAGGCGAGTTTTCCTCCATTTCCGCTCGGCTTCCCGGAGCCCTGTTCTGTGAGCTCGCAATGAGTCATCGAGCCACGGAGCGGGAGGGGAGGACCGAGCCGGCCTGGAGGATAGGGGACATAGAGAGTCAAAGGATGCAGAGAGGGAGGAGAGGAGGGTTGAGGAGGCAGAATCAGGAGATAGGTTGGAGAAGGTTTGAGCGGAGGGAAGAGATGATAGGATGGAAGAGGAGAGAGTAGCGGGGGAGAGAGAGCGAAGGTTGGGACGGCGCGATACCATCCGAGTAGGGGCAGTGTGGGAGGTGTTGGATGAGAGCGAGAGGGAAAAGGATACAAGGTAGTGGTCGGAGACTTGGAGGGGAGTTGCAATGAGGTTAGTGGAAGAACAGCATCTAGTAAAGATGAGGTCGAGCGTATTGCCTGCCTTGTGAGTAGGGGGGGAAGGTGAGAGGGTGAGGTCAAAAGAGGAGAGGAGTGGAAAGAAGGAGGCAGAGAGGAAAGAGTCAAAGGTAGACGTGGGGAGGTTAAAGTCGCCCAGAACTGTGAGAGGTGAGCCGTCCTCAGGAAAGGAGCTTATCAAGGCATCAAGCTCATTGATGAACTCTCCGAGGGAACCTTAAGCTTGAAAGGGCTGGTAACTGTGACAGCATGGAATTCAAAGGAGGCGATAGACAGATGGGTAAAGGGAGAAAGAGAGAATGACCACTTGGGAGAGATGAGGATCCCGGTGCCACCACCCCGCTGACCAGAAGCTCTCGGGGTGTGCGAGAACACGTGGGCGGACGAAGAGAGAGCAGTAGGAGTAGCAGTGTTGTCTGTGGTGATCCATGTTTCCGTCAGTGCCAAGAAGTCGAGGGACTGGAGGGAGGCATAGGCTGAGATGAACTCTGCCTTGTTGACCGCAGATTGGCAGTTCCAGAGGCTACCGGAGACCTGGAACTCCACGTGGGTCGTGTGCGCTGGGACCACCAGAGTAGGGTGGCCGCGGCCACGCGGTGTGGAGCGTTTGTATGGTCTGTGCAGAGAGGAGAGAACAGGGATAAACAGACACATAGTTGACAGGCTACAGAAGAGGCTACGCTAATGCAAAGGAGATTGGAATGACAAGTGGACTACACGTCTCGAATGTTCAGAAAGTTAAGCTACGTAGCAAGAATCTTATTGACTAAAATGATTAAAATGATACAGTACTGCTGAAGTAGGCTAGCTGGCAGTGGGTGCGTTGTTGACACTACACTAATCAAGTCGTTCCGTTGAGTGTAATAGTTTCTGCAGTGTTGCTATTCGGGGGCTAGCTGGCTAGCTAGCAGTGTTGTTTACGTTACGTTGCGTTAAAAGAACGACAATAGCTGGCTAGCGAACCTAGAAAATCGCTCTAGACTACACAATTATCTTTGATACAAAGACGGCTATGTAGCTAGCTATGTAGCTAGCTACGATCAAACAAATCAAACCGTTGTACTGTAATGAAATGAAGTGAAAATGTGATACTACCTGTGAATGCGACCGGGTTGTTGAGTTCTATTCAGAAGACGTTGGCTAGCGTTGGCTAGCTAGCAGAGTCTCCTACGTTAAGGACGACAAATAGCTGGCTAGCTAACCTCGGTAAATTAAGATAATCACTCTAAGACTACACACTCTAAACCTAAACAACACAATTATCTTGGATACGAAGATACGAAGACAGCAAAGACAGCTATGTAGCTAGCTAACACTACACTAATCAAGTCGTTCAGTTGAGTGTAATAGTTTCTCCAGTGCAGCTAATCAGTGGACGTTAGCTAGCTGGTTAGTGAAGACTACGTTAGGACGGCGAAATACGATAATTACGCAATCATCTTTGATACAAAGACGGCTATGTAGCTAGCTGAGAAGAAATTGCTAAGATTAGACAAATCAAACCATTGTGCTATAATGAAATATAATGAAATGTAATGAAAAAGTTATACTACCCGCGGGAGCGAAGTGCCGATGCGACCACTCGCTCCAACCCGGAAGTACATCATGCCCGTGTGGTGTGCCTGGTCGTGATAATTACAAACAAGCAACAAAATGTGGTACATTTCACCTTTCTACCTACCAGGGATTCACCCTGATTATGCAGCTGTCAAAAATGATGTGGTGACCAAAGATTATCAGAGGGATTTTCAGGCTGAACTGATGGGTAAATCCATTTAGACGCCACCTGAGAAGTGATGCGATACCATCATTTTTTTACCTTCACAACAAAACGGAAGATTGTCAGCTTGTGGTAACCTAACGTTAGCTAGCTTGCTAGCCTAGCTGGACTAGCTGGGTAAGTTAGCTAGCTAGCTAAAGTTACAGTCCTGTATTGAACTCTGAAAGCCATCAGATAAATCACATAGCTATATTTCAGGTATACACACTGTCAATCAATTTAACTTATATCATAGTAGTCACTGCTAGACTGGTAGCTTCCTTCAGCAAAGTGAACATGTTTGCTTGTTGTTTCTATCTTTAACTGACGTTAGCTGCTGTGAGATAGCTAATGTTACTCTTATTTGGTATTTCAATTTGGTAGTCATCTATTCCACCCTTGTCTGGAAAACACTCCGTTACTAAAAATAGAATTATCGATTTAGCTAACTTACTCTCTGTTTGTGTGTTGGTAGTAATGACAAACGTGTATAACTCGTTGGTTAGTTTGTTCTCAGCCCGTCTCAGCTGGCTAGTAATCTTGCTGCCAATTTAGTGAAACTAGTTATTAACTAACAGCAAGCTGACAACATTGAAATAGTCATGTTAGGTATGCTTAGCTAGCCAGTCTAATAGAGATCAATACCAAAAACCAATTCTTCCTTTGGCCGCCTCTCCTTCCAGTTCTCTGCTGGAACAAACTACAAGAATCTCTGAAACTGGAAACACTTATCTCCCTCACTAGCTTTAAGCACCAGCTGCCAGAGCAGCTCACATATTATTGCACCTGTACATAGCCCATCTATAATTTAGCCCAAACAACTACCTCTTTCCCTACTGTATTTATTTATTTTGCTCCTTTGCACCCCATTATTTATATCTCTACTTTGCACATTATTCCACTGCAAATCATCCATTCCAATGTTTTACTTGCTATTTGTATTTACTTCGCCACCATGGCCTTTTTTTGCCTTTACCTCCCTTATCTCACCTCACATTGTATATAGACTTATTTTTCTACTGTATTATTGACTGTAAGTTTGTTTTACTCCATGTGTAACTCTGTGTTGTTGTATGTGTCGAACTGCTTTGCTTTATCTTGGCCAGGTCGCAATTGTAAATGAGAACTTGTTCTCAACTTGCCGACCTGGTTAAATAAAGGTGAAACAAAATAAATAAATAAAATGTTTTAAAATACAATGAGTGTGGTGGTTAAATTGTGTATTGTTCTGTATTTTGTTGTAGGTGGTACAGAATCTGATTCCACCAACATGCGCTTCCAACCCCTAGTTCTGCACAAGGTTTAGGTAAGTTGGCCAAAATATTTACAAGCTGACGGCTAAGATAGATCAATTTACAGTACACATGTTATAAACATGAATTGGGTACCCCGCTTTTTGCCTTTTCTTTTTGTAAAACTCAGGTTATCTGGAGTCATTCCACAGTACCCTGCTGAAGAAATATCCCAAAGCGGGGGCATTGTGTGTACACATACATGAGGGAGCAGACACACTTTGCGGTTATGGAGCACAACAGGATTGTGGGACAGAAACCAGTGTCATGTCTTTGGCTATGCCGGATTAAGTGATATGACATGCTATTCTATAAAATAATTTCTCCGTAATTAATATTACCTGATTGAGCTTATCATGTAAATGTAATTAACTAGAGAGTCGTGGCACCACAAAATAATATTTATAGGCTGTTATCTTCCGAATAAACTCTTAAAGACCTAGTTATTATTATATCAATAGCAGTCAATATTAATCGTCATCTTAATTCAGTCTCATCTGAAAGTTGTAAATTCTTGGTTATCTGCACAAACCCTGGCTAACAAGTTGAATCAGCAATACAAAATTGGGTTTAATTATTAATTTACTAAATACCTAACTAATCACACAGAATTACACATACACATCATCTTATCATTGATGAGAATGTCTCAGATGACAACCGAACTGACATCATATTCATTAAGTACCACTGCATATGTTCAATTGATCAGATTACCAGAATATAGTTCATTTCCCCCCCACCTTCTGATGTTCCCAGAATATCTATGTTAACCAAAGGGTGTCATGTTTTGTCTTATATTGTCTTGTCATTTTGCTTTCCCTTCTGTTCGTTTTCCCCCTGCTGGTCTTATTAGGTTCGTTCCCTTTTTCTCTCTCCCTCCCTCTCTCTCTTCTCTCTATCGTTCCGTTCCTGCTCCCAGCTTTTCCTATTTCCCTACTCAATCATCTAGTCTTTTCACACCTGTTCCGTATCTTGCCCTCTGATTAGAGTCCCTATTTCTCCCCTTGTTTTCCGTTTCTGTCCTGTCGGATCCTTGTATATTGTTCGCCGTGCTGTGTCTTTGTCTCGCCCTGTCGTGTCTTTTTTCCCTCAGATTCTGCGTGTGAGCAGGTGTCTGAGTCTGCTACGGTCGGTGCCTTCCCGAGGCAACCTACAGTTATTGGTCGAGTCTCCAGTCTGTCCTCGTCACTACGAGTGGAATTAAGTTTTTTATGTTTTGTTTTCTGCTCTGACTGTCCAGGAGTATTGCCTATATCCTTTACTGGAATAAAGACTCTGTTTTCGCCAAGTCGCTTTTGGGTCCTCATTCACCTGCATAACAAAGGGTTTGCAAATGTACCAGCAGTAGGGTAGAGAGAGGAAAATGGATGAAAGAGGTATTTATGACTGTCATAAACCTACCCTCAGGCCAACGGCATGACACCAACAATGGACACTGACACAACCACCTCATTCTTCTCTGCAGATTCTCAAAACACAATAAGCATGTCTACAAAATTCCCCTGCAAAGGGATTCTATTAACAAGAATGATCTGTCATTGTCAATGGGCTGGGGGAGGTTTACATACAGTACTTTGAGATGAGGAAGGGTTTTTTGGTTGTGCTTAGACAGTAAATGTATTGTTGTGTATGAGAGCGATTGAGTTGCCATTTCTCCTCAATCTCCCATACACAAACATTTATATTGCGTAAGAACTTTTCACACCTTCTTTAGCCCCCCAGCCCATTTACTTTGTTGACTTATCTTTCCTCTCAAAAGCAGCTCCCAGTGTCCCCTCATTATCCCTAAACAAGACCCTAGCCGCTCCCATTCAGTTGATACCTTTACCAACAAGGCGTGTTGCCCTACATCCCATCCACAAAGAGTATAAAATGCAGTACCAGCAAATTTTCTGCAAGAGGGCCAAACAGTTAATGGATAAGTGGCCCTACACCACTTTCGGCAGAGTCTTATCCAGCTGACCGTTCACCGCAGACAGGGCAGGCCATCACCATAAGCACAAAGAGTCTCAGCTTCTCCAGCTCCCAAATGCCGAACACAATTGCCAGTGTACCGAAGCCAATGAGTGGGAAAAAGGCCTGAATTGGGCTGCCTGTGTAAACACAGCCAGTGTGGCAAAGCACAAGACCATGTAGAACAGGGGTCGCCAACCCTGTTCCTGGAGATCTATCCTCCTGTAGGTTTTAACTACAACCCTGTTCCTGGAGATCTACCCTCCTGTAGGTTTTAATGCCAACCCTGTTCCTGGAGATCTATCCTCCTCTAGGTTTTAACGCCAATCCTGTTCCTGGAGATCTATCCTCCTGTAGGTTTTAACTACAACCCTGTTCCTGGAGATCTACCCTCCTGTAGGTTTTAACTCCAACTCTGTTCATGGAGATCTATCCTCCTGTAGATTTGAACTCCAAACCTGTTCCTGGAGATCTACCCTCCTGTAGGTTTTAACTCCAACCCTGTTCCTGGAGATCTACCCTCCTGTAGGTTTTTCGCTCCCACCCCAGTTGTAACTAACCTGGTTCAGTTTATCAACCAGCTAATTATTAGAATCAGGTGTGCTAGATTAGAGTTGACGTGAAAACCTACAGAACAGTGCCTCACCAGGACAGGTTTGGAGAGCCCTGATGTAGAACCACCATCAAATAAATATGGAGTTTTCTATCAATCTTTGAAAATTGTCTGCCCTTATGGATTCACAGAAGATATTTATATAAGCTGTAGAGATATTAGACATTCAGATATCCAAAGAATGTTTGTTTATTTGTCCAATTCTAAAATACAGGGGAGTGTACACTATTTAATGCTAACTCAAGAGAACTGGGTATTCAACAAGAATGTTATATGTCCCTAGTGAGACACCATGGGAGAATGGAGGGATGTATTGCGAGAGGAAATGGTTGAATGATGATTTATTGGGAACAATCTGTGATTTATTGGGGTTGATCTGTGGCTGTCTGATGGGTGGAATTGATGAGTGTTGAAGTAAGTATATACAGAAATGTACAGGTTAAATGTTTGAGGTCCTCCAATCAGGGGTGAGGACGGGATTATTGTTATTATTTATTTATGTTTTGTGGTTTGGCTTCATGCTGTGAGCGGTGTGTGTGCTGGTGCTGGTGGTTATGGGTAGTTTTATGCTGTGAGTGGTGTGTGCGCTGGTCCTGGTAGTTAGGGGCAGCAGGTAGCCTACTGGTTAGAGCGTTGGGACCGAAAGGTTGCTTGATTAAATCCCTGAGCTGACAAGGTAAGAAAAATCTGGCGTTCTGCCCCTGAACAAGGCAGTTAACCCACTGTTCCCTGGTAAGCCATCATTGGAAATAATACTTTTTTCTTAACTGTCGGGCATCAGGCATGGCTTGGTTTTTCTTGGAAAATTTATTTGGGACGAGGGCGGGGCCTTGCCTTGCCTTGCCGGCGTCTCGGGCGGGTGGGGGTGAGGGCACCCTCTGACCAGAGCACCCACTGTGATTGCCATTCCAAAGAAACAATCAGTAAATTCTGGGAATACTTGTAAAGCTGTGTGAGTAGTGTTGTCATGATCAAACTGCCATTCAGCTCCTCATGAGTCATCTGCTTGAAATCCAGCATAATGTCTAATCCCGAGAGAGGGATACAGTACACGGGACACAGTTCTGCTACATTGACACACACAGGCAAATGAATTATGTTTCTGTATCTAGAATCCACAACAGGAAGAAGCCCAGGCACCACACAATATTGTCGGTAAGACAAAAAAACAAACTCAAATTATACTCCATTGTCCAGATTGAACAACCATGCCAGCATAACATCACCATTAGGGTAGACTAATTGAACATGCACATATATGCACAGGCACAGAGTTTACATTTATAACGATATCTAGCCTAATAGAAAGAAATATGGCATAACACGCAATCTTTTCACAGTGACCAGACCGTACAAATGAGCCTAGATAGGCAGACAGTATCTACTGTACCTTCAGCCATGTCTATCAAGCATGCTTAGGCAAATATTTTTATAGTGAAACCAGTTTCCGTTTTAGAGATTTACAACAGTAAATTGTTGTATTATTGTTTCTCCTCACTGACGGCTAGTAAACGTAGCCTTCTAGCGTGCTGGATATGCAATACTTGTTATTTACATCTGTTTGGAATCCTATCTGGCATCTATTTGTGAGATTGAAATGCATCCACGGTCATAATCATAACCAATTTCCACCCTCATCGATTATGTGACATAGTGTGAGAGCGCAATTACAAGATTATGTTATAATGCTGGTATTGCATCATATGGTTGTTTTATGCAACAGAATAGGGGGTTCTTAGAACTCTATTGTGTCTGTGTGAACTGAGATTGGGCCACTGGGGCTTCATGCTGACAAGTAGATTTACAATGCCTTAGGCCACATTCCAGTCATGTGAGGGAGATTGCGTCGGTTTGACTGGAAGGTACCAGGAAGCGATGGCTTGGGTATGGATAATTATGAGATAAAGCTTGTGTTGGGGGCCAGACCCTGGTTTCTACACAATGAGAACGGTCTTTACAGCAGATACTGTCTGCTGTGAATTATTAGTATATTTCATACAAATCCTAACCTTATGACCCATTCCACACATCTGTAGTTTGTCATGTAGACTAAGGGGGTGGATCTTTGCTATAAAAGGTGTTTGTATCCTTTGTGTCGGGGCTCTCAGTGAATCATCTAAGTGTGGTTCTTTCGACCAGCCATTGTTATTGTGGAGCACTCATATCATTCACTTGTGTGTGTGGTGTGAGCTGCTCTCCTTATTAATAAGTGAATAAAGATTGAGTTTAAGTAGAACTCTGACTTGTGCGATAATTTTGTCTCTCCGCATTTGATAATACCGAAATTAACCACCAGAATAGCCAGCTAGTAAAATGATTTTCAGTTGCTGATGTTACATGTTTGCTAACAAGTTACAAATGCGAGCTGTGTCGCATAACAATTTAGCTGGCATCGGCTGTAGCTTTTTATTTTTATCAAACTTTTATCCAACTAGGCAAGTCAGTTAAGAACAAATAATTATTTATAATGACGGCCTACCCCGGCCAAACCATAACCAGGATGACGCTGGGCCAATTGTGCGCCGCCCTAATGTACTCCCAATCACAACCGATTATGATACAGCCTGGAATCAAACCAGGGTCTGTAGTGACGCCTCTAGCACTGAGGTGCAGTGCCTTAGACCTCTGTGCCACTTGGGAGCTAATCTTCTAATGTTAGCTAAATGCAACTCTTTGTTTCGAATCCTATTTGCTATATATCCAGTTGAATCATGTATGGTTGAATGTCACCATAAAGCTAATAGATGCTCCATCATCGAATTTGTGTTGATGAGAGGAATCACTTGAAGCCATTGTGTCTGGTCAGTTCTTTCGGTTTTGCCCAAAGGATTGTTGTCACAGTAGTGTCCGCCTCCTTTTCAAAAAGCCTTTGTGGAGGATCGGGGCCAGAGCATGAAGTACCGCCCAACACAAGTTGTAGTAATTCAGAGACTGAAATGTTGTTCTCTGCTTGTGTATTTAGCAATGAATCGGCCAACAGGAACATCACTAAAAAATGCATAATGGCTCTTTCGAACAAGGAGAACCATATCTACACCTACAGAAACGTATAGTGCGATCAGTATAACATAGAGCCTTTGCGAAATGCCACAAAGCGGGACTACATTACTTTTTAGATCTCACGCCCCATCATCAACACACTTGAAGCTGTCATAGGGTGTATCATTCAGCGCACGAAGCCCTGACCTGCCTTCTTCCTGGGCAATTATATGTGAAACTCATAACACTAACCTAGAAATGCCTCAGACATGATGAAAACAAGCCCAGATTCCCCCAGGGTGAAGTTCCCCTTTATGTTTAGGCATTAATAACTAAGAATTTTGAAAGGGTTCAATTTAGGCATTAACTCGGAATGGTTAAGGTCAAAGTTGGGCACAATTTTCTAGTGCTGGATTCGAACATGCAACCTTTGACACCAGAGGCAAGAAGAAGAAGAAGCTCCAGTGGACACGCGATCTCCAACACTTGACTATTGAGGAGTGGAAAAACATTGTCTGGTCCAACGAATCCCGGGTTCTCTTGTGTAATGCTGATGGCATCCGTAAGTAGCATGAGTCCATGGCCCCATCCTGCCTGGGGTCAACAGTACATGCTGGTGGTGGTGGTGTAATGGTGTGGGTAATGTTTTCCTGGCACACATTAGGTCCCTTGATACCAATTGAGCAACGTTTCCATGCCCCAGAGAATTCAGGCCGTTCTGGAGACAAAGGGGAGGTCCAACCCGGTACTAGACGGGTGTACCTAATACACTAGCCACTGATAAACTTCTCAACAACACATATATACTCTATTCAAATATCCGGAGGAGTTGATTACGTGGAACAGAAAATTATTAACCAGGATGCAGTGGAGCCCAGGTGTAACCACACAGACAAAGGCAGGAGGCCTTTTCCCACCAGAGATAGAGGGCACACACACTGAACTACTAACCCTAATAACGTACATAGAGTACACAAATAAACACATACCTTGAACTCTCTATGATCCTCATACATACACACACACACACACACACAGTGATTATGACTCTGACAGTGCCAAAATTGCTCCATCAAACTTGCTATGGAAACAAAAGGTTGCAAGACAAAATGAACAGAATGGGCAGCTTTTCCTTGACATGCAGCCGAGTTCCACCTGAGCTGCTTGCCGCATAGAGAAATTACACCCCACTGAGAAAACAGCCGTGCACACACACACACACACACACACACACACACACACACACACACACACACACACACACACACACACACACACACACACACACACACACACACACACACACACACACACACACACACACACACACACACACACACACACACACACACACACACACACACACACACACACACACACACACACACACACACACTGACACACACACACACAAACTGACACAAACGCACACATTAACACAACTCACATACACACACACTGACACAACTCTCTCTCACTCACACACACATACTGTGCTCCTTCCACACATGATCGTTCCTCCAGGTGTTTCAGTTACACCCAAGTGCCTCTGAGTTATTCTAATTAAAAGAAAAGATTGTGTGAGAGCCAACATCCACTAGATACAGACACATCAACCATAGTGTGCGTGTGCATGTGTTTGTGTGTGTTAGCAGGGAGATGCACCGTCTTTTGCTGCAAACCAGATGCTGGTGTGAATAATAAAAGTTGCTGACTATTTGAACAGAGCCCCAGTCTTCAAGAATGGAAGTTTCTATGGAGACAACTGGGACCCTATTCAAACAGCTCAGAAATGCATCAGGTAGACTGAACACCACATCAAGGTAGTTATAGGTAGTGATCTTCTCATAATAAGTGTTAAGGCATTGACAAGTTACACACACAAATACACACACACACACAGACACACACACACACTCACACACACACACAACCACTGACGGACGCATGCAAGTACTCACACACACACAAACACACATACACACACAGACATAAACAAAGCCATGCCCAATAAATATACACTTCTTATTAGGAGAAATTCAACAACGGAGGGGAAATTGAAACAGGTTAGAGATGTGGGACATCAACAGCATAGCCAGAGCAAGCAAACTGTATATTTAAATATTTCAGGAGGCCACTTCCAAGTGTGTGCTATTTCCAGAGCTGTTCCATAATTCAACATTAACATTTTTCTCCCGGAAACCTTGAAACCTTCAGCTCTCTGATTAAGAAAAAATAGCAGTTTGTGTTCATTTGAACTGTGAGATATCAGAAGAGAGGGAATACTTTCATGTCTAGAGACAGAGGGTATTTATGTTCCCTCATGGGAACCATTTGGGGACGTGTTGTGATGGTGTGAAGTGTCTGGCCATATAAGTGTTTAGAACCTGGCTTCACATGCCTTCCTGGACATGTATCCCTGAAGAGGGAAGGCAGTTGTTCTACCCAATTAATGTGTGACCCCATGTTTAATGGAAAAATCCCCAATTCACCAACCAGCTGTCACGGGTGCCAACAATATAAAATAATATGAAATAGGATACTGTCGCTATAACTCACAGTTCTTGTGCCAGAAGAAATGTTAAAGGCTGAAACAGGAGAGCTACATAAGTCAGGAAGAGTTCAGAGTTCATCACCAAGGACACATCCTCCCTCTTCACCATTCCCTCCAGCCGTGAGAATTAAACCACACAGAGAAATCTCCACACTCATTCTCTCCATTTCCCCTATGTCTTTCTCCCTCCCCTCCCCCTTATTTCTCTCTCTCTCTCTCCACCTTCCCACCATGCCATCTTTCCCCCTCTCTCTCTCCCCAATTCATTCCCCCTCTCTCTCTCTCTCTCTCTCTCTCTCTCTCTCTCTCTCTCTCTCTCTCTCTCTCCCCCTCCCTCTCTCTCCCTCTCTCTCTCTCCACCTTCCCACCATGCCATCTTTCCCCCTCTCTCTCTCCCCAATTCATTCCCCCTCTCTCCCTCTCCCTCTCTCTCTCTCTCTCCACCTTCCCACCATGCCATCTTTCCCCCTCTCTCTCTCCCCAATTCATTCCCCCTCTCTCTCTCTCCCTCTCTCTCCACCTTCCCACCATGCCATCTTTCCCCCTCTCTCTCCCCAATTCATTCCCCCTCTCTCTCTCTCTCTCTCTCTCTCTCTCTCTCTCTCTCTCTCCCTCTCTCTCTCTCTCTCCCTCTCTCCCTCTATCCCTGTGTGTGTGTGTGTGTGTGTGTGTGTGTGTGTGTGTGTGTGTGTGTGTGTGTGTGTGTGTGTGTGTGTGTGTGTGTGTGTGTGTGTGTGTGTGTGTGTGTGTGTGTGTGTGTGTGTGTGTGTGTGTGTGTGTGTGTGTGTGTGTGTGTGTGTGTGTGTGTGTGTGTGCGTGCGTGCGTGCGTGTGTGCGTGTGTCTGTGGCTATGGTCAGTTACCTCCCTCCAGTCTGCAGAGGAAGCTCCACAGCAGAACAGTGCTAATTGCTGGGAAGAGGAGAGTAACCAGCCGGAAACATGGGGACATTGAGACACAGCAGGAGGGTGGAGGATGGGAAGAGGGGGGTGAGGGATAGGGGGTAGGGGGGTGAAAAGGGGTTATTTGGGGGGTAGAAGGAGGCAGGAGTAACCAGCCAGGAACACTAAAGACACTGAGACACATCAGGGGCGAAAGGGAGGTGGGACGGAGGGAGAGGGGAGGAGATGAAAAGGCAGAAGGGAATAGGAGTTGGCATGGCAACCCTTTCAGCTGGTGCTGATCCCACACATGGACAAATAGTTACAACTGCATGACTTGACGAGGGAACTCAGAGCCCAGGTCATTACCATAGGAGGGGTTACAGAACATACAGTATCTCGATAACAAATCATAAGCATTACTACTCATAACAAAATTCAGAGATGAATCTAAGCATTTGATATCATTACATCAGGGATAGTCACAGGATGTGTCACAGCATGTATGTTAGTATAGTAGCTGAGTACCCAGTCTGGAACAAACACACCAAGTGTCTCAGTGCCAGAGAAGCACTAGCTGTGTGTGTGTGTGTGTGTGTGTGTGTGTGTGTGTGTGTGTGTGTGTGTGTGTGTGTGTGTGTGTGTGTGTGTGTGTGTGTGTGTGTGTGTGTGTGTGTGTGTGTGTGTGTGTGTGTGTGTGTGTGTGTGTGTGTGTGTGCGTGTGCGTGTGCGTGTGCGTGTGTGTGTGTCGGTGTGTGTGTGTGTGTGTCGGTGTGTCGGTGTATGCCAGTCAGAAGCTGACAAAAGCCAAAATATTCCCATGGAGTACATAGCCAACCCCCAGCAGCCCCCGGGGTGCACCACCAGGTCTGACACCCGCTCCACGTCAACATCAACCACCGACCCTGTCTGTCAATCAATAATCACATCACAGCCCTCCCAGCTCTGCAGCTGACGCAGCTGTGGATACATACATAGTGAGCTTGTGTGTTAGGTGGTTGGGACGGTGTACACAGAGCATTTGAATGTTTGAGAGACTTGTACATGTATGTGAATGTGTATTTATGTGTATTTGCCAGTGACTGTCTCCTATACAACAGCCTTCACGTCATTGTAGCCTCAACACAGAGGGGGGAAATAACTGGATCTTCCAGACCTCCATTCCCATCTCCTCCCTACAACCTCCATACTAACCTCAGCTACACGTCTTGCCCATGTATACCTATTTAACAGTGACCTATGGCTGGCTGGTGATGTGGTGCCTGCATGGCCTTCTGATGCACTCTGTGGGCCCTATGGAGCCCTGTAAAGCAGAGATTGGCAACGTGTGTGTGTGTGTGTGTGTGTGTGTGTGTGTGTGTGTGTGTGTGTGTGTGTGTGTGTGTGTGTGTGTGTGTGTGTGTGTGTGTGTGTGTGTGTGTGTGTGTGTGTGTGTGTGTGTGTGTGTGTGTGTGTGTGTGTGTGTGTGTGTGTGTGTGTGTGCACTCGCGCTCTCCCTGGTACCCCACTAATCCTAAACCCTCCAAATCCTTCCATCTACTATACTCTAGGATTCCTCTCTTCCGCCATCTTTGATGATGAGGGTTCTTCCTCTCTCTCTCCCTCTGCTTCATACACCCCTCTAAGAAACTCTACAACCTCTGTTAGCTCATCAATATTTGAAAGGGGTTCTATATTTACTTTACTGAAACCACAAATGCTCTAAGGGGGAGATTTCCTGTTTCGTTAGCGAGTGTTGTTTCATCACATTGGGGCGGTAGCTAACTGCTAAATGCTGTAAATTCTTTGAGCATGCTAGTTCAGTGTTCAGTTCAGACCTGCTTATTAGTGTGTTAGAATGGTGCTCAGCACTCCTACTACACACTCAACCATGTCTATAGTGTCCAGTAATACCATCTCTCTTAAGCCACGTGTCCAACAGTCAATAGCCTACGTCATCTTTCTTCACCTGCTGCATCTGCTGCAACAACACCTACAGAGATGAGTCACCCACGGTACAGATACAGTAGCACCAGCATTAAGAGCAGAAGCTCCAGGTGCTCTGTTCCCACAGGCTGACCTAAGGGGTAATCATTAGTCCAGGATGAGGCCTCTGGGCTGGGCAACAGACCTGGACACACTGGCCTCTCCCATGACGGAGGTGGAGGTGGTGAGATACAGGAACCTGTCAGTTTATCACCACCTGGGTCATATTCATTAGTGCCCACCGTAGCAAAACGTTTTGCAACGGGAAACAAAAAGGACAATTTTTTATTGGACAAGTTCAGGTAGTACCTCCCCGTTTTGGTCCGTTTTCTTCCTTTTGGTGTCTAATGAATAGCACCCAGAACAGTCGGGTGGGCCTGTGTGGCCATGTTATATCATTGTCGCGACAGACTCGCTTGATATCATCTATTGCATGTGTAATAATCATGTGCTACATTGTTCATTGTTCATCGGAAACGTTCACTGAGCTGAAGTGAATGGGGAAAGTCATTTCTTGGATGGCCGCATGCCAAGAACGTGGACCCATAGGCCTAATGCTCGCCCTGTCTATTCAAAAGACCCTGATCACAGTGCCATACTACTAGACTGTATTAGACGTTAAATGCTCAATGGAAATACATGAGTATAGTAACGATGTGCAACAACCCACTGGGCACACACTGGTTGCATCAACGTTGTTTCCACATCATCTCAATTAAATGACATTGAACCAAAGTGGAATAGACATTGAATTGACACCTGTGCCCAGTGTGAATGGTTCTGAAGTTGCGTGTCCGAGTAATGTGTGTCTCCCCAATGCATCCCATGATGCACAGCAGGGGCGCAACTTTCACTGGGGTCGGAGACATGTCCCTCCCCACCACATTCTGAAATTGCATCCCCCCACCCCCCAGTTTTATCATTGGAATGTGATACAAAACAAGGTGTACTTTAGGACCATGTGGACACCTCCCGAGCAATCTGTTAGGATGTTTGGAGTGTTTATCCGACTGGATTTAAAAAAACTATAATTAGGTCCCCCCCACTTCCAAAACCAAAGTTGCGCCCCTGATGCACAGGAAGAATGAGAATGCCCGCAGAATCCATGGAAAATTCACACACAGCCCCAGTCTTTCACACTCTTTCTTTTTTTCTTTCTTATAGTATTCCTCTCTCTCTCTCTCTCTCTCTCTGTCACACACACACACACACTCTCTCTCTATTCCCTATTCTCCCATATGCCATAAACATTCCGGACACAAGGCTATTGTGATTCTATACCATTTCTCTTGGAAGCACTGAACCACCACATACAGACCTTAACTTGAGGGCCGCCAACACATGACAGCTTCTCATATTCAAAGGGAATCGTGTGCAACTGTGCACACAGAGCCACAGCAATGGCAGAGCAACTGGCCATGACCTTTGCGTGTGCATGGATCATCATATAAATGATTGGCTAAATGATGAGGGCATTGTTTACAGAAGCTGTGGAGGGCTCAAGCCTCATGGAACATTAAATACATCACTTCCTCTCCCAAGGCACGAGATAGCTCCAGCCCTGGCTCCCCCAGACTTCAACCAGGAAATGAAACAGTGCAATGCAATTGCAGCAAACAAGGATGTCAAAAATCACTTTGAACAGGCTAGATATCTTACATCGTGTATTGCTGTTGGAAATCGGACACGATTGAGCCTTCGGTGAGGATGAGCAAAGTGAATGTTTGTAACACAGCATAAGTCACGTAGTGCACTATGGATGTTCCCTATTACCACACGAACTCGTTAACATGGTCTTATGCAAAATTATATAAGCGACTTCCATTCACCTCATTGCATTCACCTCATTGCATTGTGTTGGGAACCGACCGGTGGGAAAACCAAAGAATAACCTATACATCCGTTCACGGGGGAAGGAGCACAGAATAGATGTTTAGGCCAACAGTGGACTAGAGCTGAACACGAGAGGCGCACGGCACCTACACGCTGCATACACGTTTTCCGAATAAAATAGGTCCAATCACTGATTCATTCGATATCAGTTGAATTTATACTGGTTTGAGGTGTTTTAAAACCAGACATTGGCTATAACTGGTCGAGCTTCAATTCCCCCTATCATGCTTAGCTCGAATGCCCGGACTTACATCACATGGTGAGATTTCCAACCAGTGCAACCACACCCACTCTCACTCATCGCCGAGGGTAGGGAGAAAATGGCACCACACCAGTGTAACACGATTGTCGGCCATGAAATACGAATGATTTGTGCCAGGCTCGCAATGAAGCGTCATTGTAGTTTTAATGTCACCATCATCTTGCTGGACGTCGACGGTGTCATAAACAGCAACAGGTGACATAAACAGCAACAGTGCGATATGTTGCACACCGTTGATGTTGTGTTAAGGACAGCTACCAAGCCTTGCCAGCCATCAAGCTGCTTCGGTAAGGTGGTGTTGTCGGTTGTATACGCGGCGGTGTCAAAGCAACAAAACAAAAAATACTTTGGGAGAGGAGGAAGAGATGGAAAGATTCAGAGAGGGAGGGGTGCACGCAGTCCTGTGGTATAATTCATCCAGTGCTCCCCCACTGGTACACCCCGTCTCCCCTCCTCGGCCACCCGCGCGAGGCTACACCTGTATCTCGTTTGACCCGATTTCCCCGTCCTTATCAATGACTACCTCCATCACCATCGACTGTCACGACGAGGATACCTTGATTAGCTATTCACCTTGTAAGCTGTGTCCACACTAGGATGAATATCAATCATATAGGCTAGGCTACACCTGACGTTCCTTGTGGGGGCTTTGGAGAAGAGCGCATAGCCTATACTTGGATTTCAGCAAAGCTAAACCATTAACAGGCCTATAAACTGTGATCCCCCCCCCCCCCCCCCCCCGAATAGCCGAATCCCAAAACGAACCCCAGTATCCAACCTGGCGTGAATTATTCATTCAGTGGCAAGCAAGGGAACACCGTTAGCGTGGGCTATAACATCTGTAGGCTATACGGAAATTACAGCCCAGTATTAGGGAACACCGTTAGCGTGGGCTATAACATCTGTAGGCTATACGGAAATTACAGCCCAGTATTAGGGAACACCGTTAGCGTGGGCTATAACATCTGTAGGCTATACGGAAATTACAGCCCAGTATTAGGGAACACCGTTAGCGTGGGCTATAACATCTGTAGGCTATACGGAAATTACAGCCCAGTATTAGGGAACACCGTTAGCGTGGGCTATAACATCTGTAGGCTATACGGAAATTACAACCCAGTATTAGGGAACACCGTTAGCGTGGGCTATAACATCTGTAGGCTATACGGAAATTGCAGCCCAGTATTAGGGAACAATAGGGGATGCAACGAGTTGTGGCGGTTGAATGGGTGTGAAATGTGACTACAATGGTAAACGACAGGCATATTGGTAACATATTGGGACTAATAGGTGGCGGATGGCCGCTCGTGCGTCTGCCTTCTGGACACAGACACCTCGCTAGTGAATGGGGGTGTTGCGTTCGGGGTTCCACCGACCACCGTTCAGGGAAAGGAAATGTAGTCCTTACTTTAACACGGCTTCCTCTTTCTCCTCTTCCTCCTTCTGCCGATCCATTACGGCCATGATTATTTTCCTTTCCTCCTCCGTGAGATGGCTGAGGTCCGGCAGTTCGGGAACGGTCGGCGGCGCGGTGGGTGGGCGAGGGCCGCCCTGGGGCCCCACCGAGGCGGTCGACATCTTTTCCACCAGCAGCAGCCTTCCTTGGCTTGCTACTGTCGTTTCGATTGACTGAATGAATCCCTGCTGCTTAGCGTTGCGAGCCACACCTCACGACATCGTCCACGGGTAGAGCAGCAGCTCTGGTGAGTAGGGCAAGCCGCCGCGGCTCATGGTTGTTGCAGGCACCCACGGTTGTGCTTTTGTTTCTCGTCCTCCTCGGCTTTTTTTCTCTCCACCTCCTCACTCTCTAGTCTCTCGCTTCTCCCCCCAACCCCCCGCCGGCCCGCCGCTCCCCTCCACCACCGCCGGTTTTACGGGAAGCCCATCTCCACGCCAAGAGATGACACAAGCAAGCCGAGGGACCCTCTGGATGGACTGGCTTTGAGCTGTGATGCCCTCGCGCCACCGGTCACGGGCTCGGTGATGCTGGACCGTGGTAAAGTTAGGCAGAGTCTGTGTGTTGCGTGACCCCCCCCCCTTTCTCTCTCTCTCTCTCTCTCTCTCTCTCTCTCTCTCTCTCTCTCTCTCTCTCTCTCTCAGTGCTGCCACCGCCTCGGCACTGCTAATGTTGCTGCCACTGACAGGGAGATGGAACAGTCAATGGGAATGCAGCCCCCAGAGCTCACATCTTTCTTCCTTATGATTGTGCACGCACTTTTACGAATTTGAGAATTAGGTAGGCTAGTTGAGAACAAGTTCTCATTTGCAACTGCTACCTGGCCAAGATAAAACATGCAAGAACAACACGTTTTCCAACCTCACTTATTTCAGGAGTCACGCCACCCTGGCTGGCACAACACACACACACACACACACACACACACACACACACACACACACACACACACACACACACACACACACACACACACACACACACACACACACACACACACACACACACACACACACACACACACCTGCAAATATTAACCAAAAACAGAGTTCAACGTCTTAGACTTTACAGCGTTCAGTTTGATTCCTTAAAGTTGCGTCAGAGATGCAAATGGCGATCACCCTTACCAGCTATATTTCAAACAATATTCAACATAACATATAGCTGGATGAACATACAGTGTGTATCAGTAGAGTCGAATAACATATTTGATTGTCAATAAAATAGGATCAGTACAATGGACATCCTGCAATGCGTTTCTCAGTCACGATAAAGGAAAAACATTTCAGCACCATGGACAGAGACATTTACGCACAACTCCTAAGTATCATAATTGCAACAGTTTTAAATCAGCTAATGCAAGTTTTTACTATCTATCCATTCACTTCATTGTCGAGCCTTGTCTTTTGAAGTATATTAAACAAAAAATGCACGACGACCATGATACTGGCTAGTCTATACAGTATAATTTACATACATGTCAATGAACTGAAGTCAAAACCCCTACGCTGTTATGCTGACTGTGCAACTATTTTCTCATTACCAATGAAGCGCACTCAATTAATTTGAAACATTCTTAGTCCCAAGATTCCCCAAAACTCTCCAGAAAACGCCTGAGGCATATTGAGTAGTTATTTAAGAGTTTACTGTAGCCTATTAATTGTAGCTCAAGTTGTTGCTGTCGAGTATCAGTTCTAATGGTCGGCTATTCATCCGTTTGTATTGAAACCCAGACCCAAACATTGGCTTCGGTTTCTTTCCAATGACGTAATGTTACGGGTCTCGAGTCGGAGTCCATCCACCAGATGGCAATGCTACCGACCGAGTCCGTTCGATTACGTCACCGAGGAAGTGACTGTACTGTATTGACGTCAACTACCAGTGGTGCAGAATTCTGTCATAATTTAGGTCGTGACTACTAGCAGTCAGAACTGGATATTTTTAGCCTCTTGCTGTAACCTAAATGGAGATGGCTATTGGTTTCAGGTTTCATTATCATAACATTGTGTTGTAAAAGAGCCCTCGGAAATGGAACAGAATAGTGAATTGAATTGAGAACAGGGTTGGTGTTTTGTTGGTGGTGGTTTGAAATACGAGGGGAAACATAAACTATAGCCATGTCATATCATCTGTTATATGTCTTAATCTGACAATAGCTCACAAAGAACAAACTGAAAACACACTTGCTTTACATAAACACATTGTCTACATTATGCCTGTGGTTAAACTCCTGCACACACATGGGTGTTTTCATGATGCATCAACGTGGTGTAATAGACGTCAATACTGTGGGTCAGTCATGTCTAAGGAGACAACTGCAATGTAAACCTCATCATAACAGAATCAGAAACTAGGGTACAATCATATGATGTCTAAGGAGACAACTGCAATGTAAACCTCATCATAACAGAATCATAACCTAGGGTACAATCATATGATTTCTAAGGAGACAACTGCAATGTAAACCTCATCATAACAGAATCATAACCTAGGGTACAATCATATGATGGAAATCCTCAGTAGCCAGAGACAATCCATGTCCAATTATCATACTTATTCACCGGTATAAATCTCCCACAGGAAATCCTAATATGGGAATATCCCCATATCCAACAGCTGATAAAAGCATCATTATGAGGGGAAGCATTATAATTGTGCTTACTACTCCATCTTGAGGCCCTGAGCGAGATTGCCTGTTATTCTCCGGAAAATGTGGACATAACTGATCGCATTAGCGTTGTTACGTGGTTACAAACTTTTCACATAATTGCATATTTCTGAAGGTCACAGTTGCCCTCCTGCTGACGTCGTTGCCTCGGTTGTCTCAATTCAGAGTTTGAAGGTTAACCAGTGATTTATTGACAAGTAGTTGAACTACGAAACCCCTTCCATTTTCAATGACAGTGATCCCAATGAGAGACAAACACGATCAAATGCAATGACACAAGGTTTACAGAAGATAAAACGGGTGGGGTGGGGTGGGGGAAAGGGATTTGGGGACGAAGACAAAGTGGGATAAAACATAGGAACACCATTGTGGGTGCCTGCATCAGTAATCTCCCTGTGTGGTGTTGTGGTGGCAGGTGAGGCTGCTCACATCCTTGTTGATTTCATCCTCTTTCTTGGAAGCAACTTTAGCCTGAAAAAAGCAAAAGGTAGAAAATATAAGAAAACCTAAGAGTGTATGTGTTATTACTTCCAGGCTTCTTGTTCTTCCCCCTGAAAGGTCTCCAGAGAGATGAGAATAATCCACACCTCTTCTTCTTCTTGGCAGCAGTTGAGATGTCGTTGACATCAGTGGTAGAGGTAGACATTTTCTCAGCAGATTGCTCCAGGCTTGTAGCACTGGCATCAACTTCATGTAAAGCAACGAGGCAACTCTTGGTTGAAACCCTATAAATAGTGATGGTTCGACGACTTCTCTTGGTTGAAACATAAGCCACAAGGACGGTTGGAGGCTCTCGGGGTGGAGTCATTATCCTGAGAAATTAGGTTTGTAGCAGACTGGAACAGGTCATTTTCCACATTTTCCACATTTCCACTGGCAACACTGGTGGACAGAACCTGAGACACTAAGCCTGCAGCATACTGGATCAGGTCATTCTCCACAATGGCAACATTAGTGTACAGAACCTGATACACTAGGCCTGCAGCAGACTGGATCAGGTTGTCTTCCTCGATGGAAACACTGGTGGACAGAACCTGAGGAGTCTGCAGGAGTGTCAGTGGCTCCCACTCATCCAGGAAGAAGCTCTCGACAGAAGGGAAGCTTCTTCCTTTCAGAGCTGGGGGAATGTAGGGGGTGTACCCAACTGTCCAGAGCAGAGAGCTGTCAATGTCATTCGCATAGTGGTACTGGTCACCAAGTACCTCTGCAACGCTCTGATGGATGTTCTGACTCTGGACCTTCAAGGGTGTTGAGTTGAGTCACCATTGAGATCCACCCTGAAAGAAACACCAACACAGCACAAGGTCAACAAATAGATCTTTTGCATTTTAAGGAAGGGATATTCTCCTTTTCACTCATGGCAAATAATGTGTGCCTTCCAATAATATCTCCAATTTCCTTAAAGTGTGCCCTCATTCACTACTTCTCAGACATTTTAAAACGTTGGATTGGTGGAGGCATGGGCTAGTTGGATTTTCAACCAGATTTATTATACCAGTCATTTCCCTTCAATTCAGTGAAGTGAACAAGTGCACACTTTGGGAGGAAGGAGAGATAATTGGGACATTGTGTAACATAATTTACAGCTTTAAATATTCATTTTGCATGGTTATATACAGCCATCTTCTATTACGTTTTATTATACACTGCTCAAAAGAATAAAGGGAACACAAACAAAACAATGTAACTCCAAGTCAATCACACTTCTGTGAAATCAAACTGTCCACATAGGAAGCAACACTGACAATAAATGTCACATGCTGTTGTGCAAATGGAATAGACAACAGGTGGAAATTATGGGCAATTAGCAAGACACCTCCAATAAAGGAGTGGTTCTGCAGGTGGTGACCACAGACCACTTCTCAGTTCCTATGCTTCATGACTGATGTTTTTGTCACTTTTGAATGCTGGCGGTGCTTTCACACTAGTGGTAGCATGAGACGGAGTCTACAACCCACACAAGTGGCTCAGGTAGTGCAGCTCATCCAGGATGGAACATCAATGCGAGCTGTGGCAAGAAGGTTTGCTGTGTCTGTCAGCGTAGTGTCCAGAGCATGGAGGCGCTACCAGGAGACAGGACGGTACACCAGGAGACATGGAGGAGGCCGTAGGAGGGCAACAACCCAGCAGCAGGACCGCTACCTCCGCCTTTGTGCAAGGAGGAGCAGGAGGAGCACTGCCAGAGCCCTGCAAAATGACCTCCAGCAGGCCACAAATGTGCATGTGTCTGCTCAAAAGGTCAGAAACAGACTCCATGAGGGTGGTATGAGGGCCTGACGTCCATAGGTGGGGTTTGTGCTTACAGCCCAACATCGTGCAAGACGTTTGGCAATTGCCAGAGAACACCAAGATTGGCAAATTCGCCACTGGCGCCCTGTGCTCTTCACAGATGAAATCAGGTTCACACTGAGCACATGTGACAGATGTGACAGAGTCTGGAGACGCCGTGGAGAACGTTCTGCTGCCTGCAACATCCTCCAGCATGACCGGTTTGGCGGTGGGTCAGTCATGGTGTGAGGTAGCATTTCTTTGGGGGGCCGCACAGCCCTCCATGTGCTCACCAGAGGTAGCCTCACTGCCATTAGGTACCGTGATGAGCTCCTCAGACCCCTTGTGAGACCATATGCTGGTGCGGTTGGCCCTGGGTTCCTCCTAATGCAAGACAATGCTAGACCTCATGTGGCTGGAGTGTGTCAGCAGTTCCTGCAAGAGGAAGGCATTGATCCTATGGACTGGCCCGCCCATTCCCCAGACCTGAATCCAATTGAGCACATCTGGGACATCATGTCTCGCTCCATCCACCAACGCCACGTTGCACCAGACTGTCCAGGAATTGGCGGATGCTTTAGTCCAGGTCTGGGAGGAGATCCCTCAGGAGACCATCCGCGACCTCATCAGGAGCATGCCCAGGCGTTGTAGGGAGGTCATACAGGCACGGAGGCCACACACACTACTGATCCTCATTTTGACTTGTTTTAAGGACATTACATCAAAGTTGGATCAGTCTGTAGTGTGGTTTTCCATTTTAATTTTGAGTGTGACTTCAAATCCAGACCTCCATGGGTTGATAAATTTGATTTCCATTGATAATTTTTGTGTGATTTTGTTGTCAGCACATTCAACTTTTGTGTGATTTTGTTGTCAGTTCATTCAACTATGTAAAGAAAAAAGTATTTAATAAGAATATTTCATTCATTCAGATCTAGGATGTGTTATTTTAGTGTTCCCTTTATTTTTTTGAGCAGTGTATTTCCTTTTCATAAGAATTAAATCAGTTAATATTTGAGTTTTAAGTCTGAAATACTTGAATTGTTCTTACCTGAGCTAACGTCGTTGTCCTTAAAAGAACAACGTCTGTCTTCAGGGAGAATGAATGAAAAGCTCGCCATAATGCTGTATCCCTCGTTGTTTGTCGATCAAAAACTGAAGATATTTTGAGAGTTCTGGACATATCTCTTGGGTTCTGGAGTTCCATGTGAAGAGTCGGCATTGTGACCCTCTCGGTCGCATAGAGATGGGATTCTTTATGTCCCATATCTGCAGAATGCCATTAAGCAAGGTTTAGAATGGAATTCGGTAACACTTTATTTGGATAGTCCCAAGTAGATGGTTTGTAGATGTTCAATAACTGTCAACATTTCAACTAACTACCGCTATCCACTAACCCTAAGCCATACCCTTATCCTAACTCTAGCCCTAAACGCAACCCTTACCCGAATTCTAAACGAACCCTAACCTTAGCATCACAGAGATTGTGGAGATATTGCAAAATCACCTATCACCTAAACCACTCCTCATCGCGGAACGTTTTCGTTTCCACAAGAGAGATCAGAATGAGGGGGAGGGTGTTAGTACATATGTAGCAGTGTTGAAGAAACTGTCTGAACATTGCCAGTTGGGAGAGAACCTAAATGACACATTAAGGGATAGATTTGTTTGTGGACTGAAACATGAACACATTCAAAAACGTTTGCTCACAGAATCAGAGCTCACGTTTGCAAAGGCTGTTGAAATTGCTGTGGCTATGGAAATCGCGACTAAAGATACTTTTGAGTTGCAAGGTAAAAGAAGTACCGACCTGTCACAAATTTCCCTGCACAAGTTTTCACGGATTCGACAACGCCCCCGTGTGGCCGAAAAATGCAACAGGTGTGACGGAGATGGTCACAGAGCAGAGGACTGCCGTTTCAAAGACGAAATTTGTCACAAATGCAGTAGAAGGGGGCACATTCAAAGAGCATGCAAAGCCAAATTCAGTCACAACAGGAAAACTGAGAAAATTAAAGGGTCTGTGAATGCACTAGCAGAGAACAGTGGCAGTGATTCAGATGAACGATTAATTGGTACAATGGAGTTAAACACAGTGACTTCTCCCAGCAGTAGCATAATATGGGTGACACCAGATATCGAAGGCAAACCCCTCAAAATGGAGCTGGACACAGGATCTGCAGTGTCTATAATTTCCACTACTGTCTACAATGAGCACTTTAAGGCTATCAAGCTGAAGAACACAAATGTGTTGCTGAAGACATACTCAGTAGAGAGATTGAGCCCAATGGGGGCGTTGCAGGTCAGAGTGCATTATGGGGGGCAAACACAGCAGTTACAGCTGTATGTGGTGCCTGGAACTGGCCCCCCATTATTTGGCAGGGAATGGCTTTCAAAAATAAAGCTGAATTGGTGTGACTTGAAAATGCTCCACACGTTCCAGTCCAAAGAGAAAGGCACAGACCAAACACTGGAACACTTGCGGAATAAATACAACACAGTTTTCAGTGATCAGATGGGAACAGTAAAAGGCTTCACAGCAAAACTTGTACTAAGAGATGATGCAACCCCAAAATTCTGCAAAGCCAGATCTGTTCCATACTCCCTGAGACCAAAGGTGGAAGCGGAAATCGATCGCTTGCAGGATACAGGGATCCTGACGAAAGTGGACAGAAGCGAATGGGCCACACCCATAGTTCCTATTGTGAAGAAAGACGGGTCTGTTAGAATGTGTGGGGACTTCAAGGTAACTGTGAATCCAATGTTGCATGTGGACCAATACCCCCTACCACGCCTGGATGACATCTTTGCTGCACTAGTTGGTGGGAAACACTTCAGTAAAATCGATCTGAAACAGGCTTACCTGCAGCTACCGGTTGAAGAGAGTTCCAAACAGTACCTGACAATAAACACACACAAAGGTCTATACAGGTATAACCGCTCATACCTATATGGCAAGCGTTTCACACTGGTTACAGATCACCAGCCGTTGCTTTCCATTTTCAGTCCAAAGAAAGGCATTCCGGCAATGACAGCAGCCAGGTTACAGCGATATGCCCTGTTCCTTGCCAGTCATATGTATGACATTGAGTTTAAGCCGTCATCCCTCCACACAAATGCAGATGGATTATCCAGACTGCCATGTACAAGAGAAAGGCAAAGGAGGGTGGATGCAGTGGACATGTTCCATACCGCTCAGCTCGAGGCACTACCGGTCACAAGCACAGTTATCAAACATGAGACAAGGAAATATGTGACCTTGTCAAAAGTGTACACCTACACCATGTCAGGATGGCCAGCTACTGGCAGAAAGGAGCTGACTCCGTATTTCCAGCGGAGAAACTAAATTACAACGTACCAGGGAGGTTTGATGTGGGGAATGAGAGTCATGATACCCCAGAAATGCCAACATCGAGTCTTGCAGCAACTACATGAAGGTCATATTGGAATTGTCAAAATGAAGCTGCTCGCAAGGAGCCACTTCTGGTGGCCAGGTCTGGACCAACAGATAGAAAATATGGCAAAGAACTGTAGTGGATGTTTGGAAACCCTTCACATGCCTGCTCCTGTCCCAGTTCACCCATGGGAATGGCCCGCAGAGCCATGGCAAAGAATTCATGTGGACTACGCTGGTCCCTTTGAAAAGCACATGTTTCTGGTTATAGTTGATGCCCATTCCAAATGGCCAGAGGTGTTTTGCACTGACTCCTCCACCTCAGCTCAGACGATAGAGACGCTTCGGTTTGCCACTGCAGCTGGTAAGTGACAACGCGCAAGCTTTTGTAAGTGACGAGTTTACAAAATTCATGTCAGTAAATGGAATCAAACACTCAACTACAGCTCCGTACCACCCTACCACCAATGGGCTGGCAGAACGCTTTGTGCAAACCCTAAAGCAAGGACTCCGTGCAGCAAAACGAGACGAAGGGACTTTGCAAACAAAACTGGCCAAGTTCCTGGCCTCCTACCGAAACACCCCACATGCCACGACAAATGAAAGCGCAGCCGCACTGATGTTCGGGAGGCCTCTCCGCACACAGCTGGACATCATGAAGCCAAACAGGCGTAATGAAGTGCTGAACAAACAAGCCAAGATGCTCTCCGGTGGCCGGGAGCGCCATCTCCAAACAGGACAGGAAGTGATGGTGCGAGACTACAGAAGAGGAGGGAAATGGACAAGAGGGACCGTACACACACAAACGGGACCCAGAACTTACCAGGTTCAAGTGAGCCCAGACATAATGTGGCGGCGTCACATTAACCAAATGCATTCCACGGAAAACAGCACAACAATCGAGAGAGAACAGGCACAGAGAGCTCCCGAGAGTGACACACAAGGAACTGTAGAGGACGGTGGGGCAGTAGAGAGACCCCAGGCTGAAAGAAGGGAACGTGTTGATGAAGGTGCTGCTATAGCAGATGCTATAATGGAACAAGCACACACTGAGGATGTTCAGGAGCCTCCAGACAATCTGAGGCGCTACCCAGAACGAAGGCACCGTCCACCAGACAGACTAGACTTATAAACAAACAAACAAAAACTAACTGTTCAAGTTCAAATTAAAAGATGCAAAATAACTACAACAAGTTCTGGGAAATGTTTCAGTTGTGGTTTGGTAAAAGTAACTCTGATTGTATAAGAGAAGGATTGTTATGTTCTGTTAATTACTGATGTCCCCTTTAAGGATGAAGCGCCCTTGGTCATGCGCAGTATTGTTCTATGTTATTCTGGTACTAACCTGTTTGAGTAAATGTGAAGCTCCAGTTCAATTGCTTGTATTCAGTGTCTTTCTTATTACATAAATAAGTACTAAGTGTTAAGACACTACACTTTATGTCCCATATCTTCAGAATGCCATTAAGCAAGGTTTAGAATGGAATTCGGTAACACTTTATTTGGATAGTCCCAAGTAGATGGTTTGTAGATGTTCAATAACTGTCAACATTTCAACTAACTACCGCTATCCACTAACCCTAAGCCATACCCTTATCCTAACTCTAGCCCTAAACGCAACCCTTACCCGAATTCTAAACGAACCCTAACCTTAGCAAATAATTGCTTATAAACAGATCGTTGGTTGAAAGTACGCGTGTCTGTAAATAATTTATTTGGAACGAACCAAATAGTGTGACCTGGAACTCTATTTCTGTTTAACAACTGTACATTTATTTCAGATACCGCTTTTCATTAAAGATAATCTCAAATACTATTTAAAAATTAAACAAACGTAGGCTTCTGACACTAGCTGGTCTTGACTTCGGGTACCGTCTTCCACAGCTGACGGTGTTGAGGCAGTTCAGAAAGGTAGTAGTAGCGGGGGGAGCTTCGATGGTACAGGGAGGGAGAAGCGTCCGTCGCGTAGACGGGCCCGGAGCTCTTCGTCGGGCACCGTCACCGTATCCTCCTCCTCGTGTGGATAATCAACAACCGAAGGTGTGGCCATTAGCAAAATGTTAATATGTCGTCCTCAAATACTTGTAATTGATTGTAGAATATCGAGTAAACTAGGGTCAACACCCTCACTGTTTATGCACTCAAAATAGATCGTGCTAAAACCATGTCCCGCGTTTTTCCTTACCTGGGAATTTGTTTATTCTTCCTAGCTCTCCAGTTCAGTGCTTCTTCATTCAGTTATTTGTCAGAAAACAATTAATACATCTTTTTTCTTTACCATGTTGCACAATCAACATAATTCTGTAAGATTTTTAGCCTACTTAAAAGGGAGCTCTTGGCTCTCCGTGTCTATATTCCCTCTTATATGATACTATAGTGGTGTATTTAACCTGCCAGCTCTGCAAAGGATGGTTAAAGAATGATACCACCCTGACAATTGCATGTGTAGCCTAGCCCCCAAAAAATAGATACATGGGGGAGTAGACAGGTTTTAAATGCAAACTTCTGTCCCTTCTTAGGTGTTCTGGTAGAAGTGACATTGATTGTTGTTAATGGCAAAATCTAGAACTCAGAAGTCGAGAATCTAGAACACACAAGACACATTGGTTTATCATACTTTATTTTGTAGGGGAACCACAGGTAGTTTAAAATGTTATACAGAGCTGTACATAGGAGAGCAGTATTCACAGAAATTATAGCCATGTCTTCTCCTAAAGCTTAAATACTTTTCTTTAATTCTCTATAATAATTTTTATAATGATACAATACAAGCTTGTGTAACTGGTCCTGCAGCTTTTTCGATATGTTGTCAATGATGTCTTTGTTGTTGTATTTGTTTACGTTGTCGTGGTTGTCATTTGTTTCTTTCCAAAAAAGGAAAATGAAAAGAGTTATGATATCCACAACATGTAACAGGCACTGACTGCCAGCCTGCGTGTGATGGTGTATGAGCACTCCCAATTTACTCACAAAAGAGAGAGACGGAAAGAGAGAGCGATGGATAGAAAGTGACAGAGAGAGAGATATGTGCCCCTTTGAATACTTCAGAAATGCTTCCTTCCTTCCTTCCTTCCTTGAAGTAATCACTGATCTGATTGGGTCGGTCAGACTAATAAGACCTTGCTTTCACCCGTCCAATCACCAATGGATCTGTGACTACCTGAAAGAAACAAGGAAGGAAGGCTGCATCTCTTCAGTATGCGAACAGAGCCAGATAAGCTCGATGTTAGAGGTCAGTATCAATTGGAGAACGGGCATCAGTTCATACTGAGGTTTCTGGGGGGGGGGGGGTTGGATGTTGGATTTCGGACCCCCTGGGTGCGACCCCATCTGCCGCTGCCCTGACCCCCGAGGGGGGGGGGTCACTTCCAGAGCTGGTTGCTGAGGGTCTGACCGGAGGGTGCGGCAGCCCAGCCTCCCATGGTGGAGGCAGGCTGACCGAAGGCCATGGCCCCCCCGGCACTGTTCAGACTCATCCCTGACATCTGCTGGTTCATCTGGGGAAGACAGTAGGAGAGATGAATAGTAAGGTGTCAGGGTCAGGGAAACACAATATTGCCTGTTACTAAATTAAGCCCTGACCCCAATGCCTTTATATAGATCTGAGAAAATGTGATAGTTAGGTAATGTTACCATATTGCCATACCTAAGTCAACTCCCAAAGACACTTGATATTGTATTCTTATAAAACCATCTTATACTTCAAATGCAAAAGTTTACCCCCAGGGGAAAATCCCCAATATGCCAAAGAACGTGACATTAAAAGAACTAACATACCTGTCCCATGTTCCAGTGGCCCTGCTGCCCAGGCTGGACGGCATACATCCCCTGCATGCCCTGAGCAGGCACCATACCCGCGGGAATTCCCCCCTGTGGTACCCCCATCATCCTCGGGGCCATGCCAACCATCCCGGCCGCGGGCGCTTGTCCCATGAAACCGTTGGGCATCGTCATGCCAACCATCATACCTGTGTTGGGTCCCATCATGGCAGCTCCGTTCTGAGCCATCATGGCACCCATGACGGTGGTGGGGGGCATGCCAGTGCCCATGCCAGGGAAGGCCTGGTAGCCAGCAGGGACCTGCTGCTGGGGGATGCCTACTGGAAACTGCATCTGGGCGTGGTTCATGTATATACCAGCTGGAAGGGAGAAAGACAGGAGAAATACAGTTTAAGTTTGAGTTTCTTTCAAAATCTAATTTTCTTTTAGCCTTTTTGACTGCTTGCCATAGATATACTGAGAGTGGGAAAGTGACTGAACAACTTGGTTGGTGACTTGCTTCTGTAGAAGTGTTTGGTATTTACCAGCATGTATTTATATAGCCCAGAGCCAGTTGGAGACCATTTCTAACCTCTGTGTTATTGGTTGGTGTGTGTGTGTGTGTCATGACTCTCCTGGTCAAGGATCCAAGGCCTCAGACCACAGGAGAGGAGAGGGGGGCTGGGCCGGTTATGACACCTCACGTCAATCGTAAATCTTATGCAGCAGAGAACCCTCTCCTGCTGTTCAGTACCAACCAAAGGAATGCGTCTGTTCTCCAGATTATTTTTGCAGCCAAAACTACAACACCCAAAAAATGAATATTGGAACAATATTTCTAAGACAGGAATGTTAAGAATGGTCAGTGGGGATCTAAAAAATAATAATGTCATGTTGGTTTTCATTTCATGATGTTTTTAAAAACTGTATGAACCAAATACTGTACCTTAGGAAGGAAACCACCCTTCGGCTGTTAACCTTTTTGGGATAGGGGACAGCATTTTCACTTTTGGATGAATAGTGTGCCCAGAGTGAACTGCCTCCTACTCTGTCCCAGATGCTAATATATGCATATTATTAGTAGTATTTGATAGAAAACACTCTGAAGTTTTTAAAACTGTTTGAATGATGTCTGTGAGTATAACAGAACTCATATGGTAGGAAAAAACCTGAGAGAAAATCCAACAGGGAAGCGGGAAATCTGAGTTTTGTAGTTTTTCAACTACAATGTTTTACTTCCCAAGGCTTCCACTAGCTGTCAACAGTATTTAGAACCTGTTTTGAGGATTCAACTCTAAAGGAGGGGCTCATAAGGGCTCTTTGAGAGTGGTCTGGCAGAGTGCCACAGCCTCTGTCTGGCCCGCTCACGTGAAAGGTAGCTACTTTCCACTTCATTTGTACAGACAAAGGAATTGTCCGGTTGGAACATTAATGAAGTTTTATGTTAAACACATCCTAAAGATGGATTCCATACTTAGTTTGGCATGTTTCTACGGACTGTAACATAACTTTTTGAACTTTTTGTCCGACGTTCAGGCGCGACCTGAACACGCTTTTGGATTAGTTTACTAAACGCCCTAACAAAATAAGATAACTGATGGACATGATCAAACAAATCAAACAATTATGGTGGATCTGGGATTCCTGGGAGTGCATTCTGATGAAGATCAAAGGTAAATTAATATTTCAAATGCTATTTCTGAGTAATGTTGACAACCCAATATGGCAAGTATCTTTTTGGCTGCTTTGTTGTCTGAGTGCTGTACTCAGATTATTGCATGGTTTGCTTTCTCCATAAAGTTTTTTTGAAATATGACACAGCGGTTGCATTAAGGAGAAGTTTACCTAAAGTCCCATGTATAATAGTTGTACCTTTGTCAATGTTTATTATGAGTATTTCTGTAAATTGATGTGGCTCTCTGCACAATCACCGCATGTTTTAGAACTACTGAACGTAACGCGCCAATGTCAACTCAGATTTTTTATATAAATATGAACTTCAAACAAAACATACATGTATTGTGTAATATGAAGTCCTATAAGTGTCATCTGATGAAGATCAAAGGTTAGTGATTCCTTTTATCTCTATTTCTGCTTTTTGTGACACTGTGGCTGGAGTAACGAGAAGTTTATCTTTAAAATGGTGTAAAATACTTGTATGCTTGAGGAATTTTAATTATGAGATTTTTGAATTTGGCGCCCTGCACATTCACTGGCTGTTGCGGGGTCCTAGACAATCCTAGACAGGTTAAGTTTGCATCCAATATGATGTTAATACAATATGAAAAACGATTACTCTTTTTTTGTTAAGATATGAATGTGATTTTAGTTTTCTAATGAGATCATACTTTTCATGTCCGTTGCACACACCCTGAATGAGGTCAGACGAACGTGTCAGTGTGATGGAACTGCCCTTTCCAACCAGAGTGCTTAAAAGGACTCGCTAAAAACTAACATATTCAGACCAGCAGACATGAAGCGTGAGCTAAACATTACAAATGGCTGGAAACACTGAAACTCAACACGAGTTGAAGAAGATAAACTCACTAGACCAAAACATTGACAGTTTGCAACTGTGCATGTAAAAGGATCTAGAACTTTGACCATCTACCAGAGAAAGGAATGAGAGGATCCCATCTCAGACAATCATTGGTGCATCTGAAGATCTGTTCAGAAGAAACACTCCACTCCAAGCCAGTACAACTACAAGGATATTGTGAAATCTGGTGGACAATCAGAGCCTTACACCCATCAAGCCATTCCCCATAGAATGATTGATTGGTTTCAACAGAGAGACAATGGCCAAAGACATCTAACTTACATGTAAATACATTGCATTTCTTACCCAAACGGGCAGCAGTTCGTGTACAAGGTATAGGATCAATGTGAGAACAGTCCTAGAATGTATCCACAATAAATGTCCCTTTCTCTATCCCTCTCTTTTCCACCCCCTCTCTATTGTGTAACAAGCCATCATATCTTGTCAGTCCACTAGAGACTTTTTGTCTCGTGTAAATGTGTATTCTGTGTTATTATTTACCTAGTTAGTAAATAAATAATTAAATGCATTTGTGTAGAACTGAATAATCAAAAAAGGCTGGGGTTCTTACGGATTCGAGAAGTCTGCAATGTTCAGAATGAGACTGATATGAGGTAATGATTAATAAATTACTGTTATCGATATATCTTATATATTTCTTCTAGAGTTTAATTGGGGAGATGGTAACTCATTAAACAACTTCTTCCGTGGTGCCCCATATTCCTAATGCGTTAATTGTTACATGATTAATTTAATCGAGTAACAATTAAACATAGTTGATTCGATAAATAACATTCATCACATTAATCAAAGTCACATCACGATGTGTGCACATGTCCACGCTTATTTATGACAAGGCTCTACAGTGCAACCATTTTACTCGCATATGCGCCTAAATATTTAGTTGTACGACCTGGGATTTTAATTAAGAAGCACAAGTTCTGATGATAATTGTTGAAATGATTACTTCACTGTACCGCAGCCCTGGAGTGCCATGGTGGATACACTGAGTGCAGATTCATGACCGTCATGCTTGCACCATTACTACAAAGAAAACATCTTGTTACCTCAAATATTTGTCATTGTTTTGGCATTTCTTTGGCTGCTGCTACACGTGCTCCTTGTAAAATAGCCCTGCATGAGTGTACATACTGTGCATGCGTCAGGCTTGTGTCTGTACTTCTCCTTACCAGGCTGGGCCTGCTGGTGCTGGGGCATCTGAGGCATACTGGTGTTCCCATACAGGGACAGGATGGAGTCCTTGGAGAGGGGTTTCTTGGCCCCGGTGTCCTCCCCCTTAATGCCCCCTCCACCACCAGTCTCACTGAACAGGTCCAGGTCTCCCTGGGCAGAGCCAGAGGATGGGGTTGCTGCTGGGGGTTGTGTTGGGGTGCTGGCTGGGGTACTGGAGCTAGCCTGGAAGAAGGTAGCAAAAACTGTAAGAAAGACGTAATAAAAGTAGCTAACCCTATTCAGTGTGTTGGGTCTCTTGCTCTTCAAACGTCTCTCACGCTAGCATGCATTGGCCTGCATGGATGTGTGTGAGACAATGGGTAAACAGCAAATTACTCACTGCATTGCAAGCACAATGCTCCACCAAGTGAGCCCTCATTCAGATGTAGATGTACAAGGTAATATGTGTGCATGTAAATATAGAAGTTCAGTATGCGTCTTCATGTTTGTGGGGCTGCGTGTCTCCCTGGACCAGGGAAGTGGTGAGGTCATCAGATTGTGTTACCTGAGAGAAGTGAGCAGCAGCATTAGATGAGGGGAGGGGGTTGGACACCATGGGGCCAAAGATATCCAAGTCGCTGCTTGTTGTGCTAGCAGCACTACCGTTGTTAGCAGGGGCAGGTGTTGGTGCATCTAGAGAAATGGGGGAGACAGAGAGAGCAACATAGAAGGGTTAAAACAGATGTGTAAAACAGGTTATACAGGGGATTAAAAAAATGTACATAAGATCAATGTGTGTATTGTTCAAGACTCAGCATTTCTGAATAACTGACTGGTTTACTACATTTGACATTTGAGTCATTTAGCAGACGCTCTTATCCAGAGCAACATACAGGAGCAATTAGGTTTAAGTGCCTTGCTCAAGGGCGCATCGACAAATTTCACCTAGTTTGCTCTTAACTGCTAGGCTACCACCCATGGCCGTATGCATCAAGGCCAAGCAGGGTCACATTCAATAGGCACAAAATGAAAGAAAACGGGATGAAACTAGGAAGGACTATCTGAACTTGTCCAATAAGAAACTCATTTTCGTTTTGGAAAACTGATTGGTTTAATCTTACCAAGGCCAAGTAGGTTGACAGGAGGTTCTGCTGTCTTCACAGGACTGGCTTTGGGGGCATGGCGGGTCTCTTCCCTCTTCAGGGGTTGAGTCCAAGAGAAAAGGCATAATGATTGTGAAAAAATAATAATGTAGTCTTGGAAGTAGTAATGAAGTTGATGTGTTAAGCATCTCAGACTAATGGCTAAATATGCAGGGCTTCGGTTGAGCATAGGTTTAGTTCATAATGAAAGCAAAGATCTTGAGGAGGTGTACTTCAGATAAGACATGCAAGGGATATTTCAAACCCTCAGCAGTCTTAGAGGTCAAAGGTTAGGTGCAGCCTTGGGTTACTTGACCACATTCAATGCTTTGTCTAGGAACCAACATGCCGGGAGCTTGATGCCCAGCATTTTAACCCTAAACCCAAAGATGGTCTATTTTTAACCATGCCATCAATGTATCAACACGTCAAAGTAAGTACACAGTGAGACACACCACAACAAATCAGTTTGCTGGACATGGTGACCATAAAGATTTGTAAATTGATGATTAGTTGTATTAAGTACTGGTATAATGTCAGACCTGTTAACTGTAATGTTTTTCATACAGTTTGCCATACTAGACTGTTAAAGGGCAATTCCACCACTTTTCAACCTCCTTTTTATTATCTCCAGCACAATACCGGTGTCGACGTGTGAAAACCATGCATTTGGTTAAAAAGTTTAAAAGTTCTACGTCAAAAACACTAGGAGATTGGTGACATAGGGAGCAAGAAAATACTCTCCCTCTGGCAAAAATAAATAAATCAGTATTTCTTGATTTTAAATCCTGCCCTGTAATGTTACAAGGAAGCAATCTTTTTAACCACAGATCATAGAAACACGCCGTTTTCACATATGTAGACAATGGTATGGTGCTGGAAAATGAATATGAGTTTGAAAAGCGGCAGAATTGCCCTTAAGTCTGCTTCCAGTAAACCACTAAAACCTGACCGCTATAGCATGGAGTGTCATGATGAGTGGAACTGTTATAAACAAAATACACATATCATTCTGACTGCACATCTCAAAAGAGACAAACAGGGTGTACAGTGTGATTGCCGAAAAAAGGAATATGGGTTGGGTTGAGACAGATATCTTATATAAGGAGTCTATAGATGTATCCATTCAAAACCACCGTACTTTGGCATTGTATGACAGCTTGGTTCCTCTATCAGTTTCCTTCTCTCTCTTGCTCTCCTTGTCTTTTGGCTGTAGAGGAATCATCATAAGAGGAAATTAGAAAGAAAGAAAATGGAGGAAGAGAGATAAAGGCCTAATCTCGTTTGAATAATGTTCCAAAATGGTTAGGACATAAGCACAATAAAACAGTACCCCAGCAGCAACATAACCACCTGTGGAAATACATGCTAGCAGCCAGTCATTGCGCTAATGCTAGTTAGCATTAGCTAGTAAAACTACCCCCAACTTCCTTCATACCGGACCCAGAGACAAATGGATACAAATGGTATCCAATAGTTAATCTGACTTTAGGGAAGTACATAAAGGGCCTCATTGCCATAGCCCCCAAGTATCCCTTTAACCTAACACATAACAAGCAACACTTTGGAGAGTCTACATACAAATAAGACAAGATAAGTAACACATTTTAGTGTGGCATCAGAGGTGAGATCCATACGCTGTGTCCATTGGTCACATTTTTGCTGTAGTATTTCTTCTTCTCATACTTGTCCCTGATGAAGAACTCCACTGCTCTGGGGTCAGGGGTTAAGGGGGAAAAGGTAGCAATATTATAAAGGGGTAAGTACATGTGTTATGGGAAGCTTTTTGGGAACTGCAGTGTGTGAGTGAGTGTAGTTGTAAGGATACTGGTCTGTCTGAGGCCTTCTGTAGTTGTCTGGAAGGTTGGCCTCATAAAGCTGCCTGGACTTGGAGTTGCCCATATCTACTATGCTCTGTTAGAGAAGAGAAGGAGAGATGGGGGGAAAGAGGGTGGGAGAAAGAGAAAGAGGAGCACAGAGATAGAGAGAAAGAGGGGTGTAGGGTGGATAGTGAAACAGCAGGGGGGACATGATAAGTATGGGTTAAAAAAAGTGGCAACTTTGTATTCAACCAGTAGGATATACAAGAAAGAGAAGTGTCTGTGTCAATAAATATAGGTGAATACATGACACTTCTGATTTAGGAATATTGTAAATCCTGGACATTGGCTAATTACCTGTATTTGTGCTGCTGTCCATTGGTCCAGATTGACAGATTTGACCCGTGATATGTGAACCCCAAGGTTCCTGTGGATGCCAGCACATCGGATACAGATAAACACTCCCAGGTTCCATGATGCCCATCTTGGACCTGGCAGGCAGAGACAGGGTCATACTCATTAGTGCACCGGTTCAGTCTGTTCTCTTCTGTTAGGTGTCTAATGAACACGGCCCAGGTAAGGGAAGATTCAACTTATCAGAACATGTCTGTACCTGTGGTGCAGGTGTCACAATAGGACTTCAGATAGGCAGGCCTTCCCTGTGCATTCTTTTAGAGTGACATGTTTTGACATTTAGGGATAATTTCCCAGTGGTGACTTTCATGGTGCAGGGGTGTCGAAACTTGCATTTACTTGTATGACTAAAGTTTGGATCATGGTTCAAGGTGCGGTGGGAGACAAAATGCTACCTAGCATAACTATGCTATAGCCTAGAAGCTACCGGATAAATGCTAAAGAGGAAGGAAGGTGTCAGCAGACTAACTGCTACTTACAGTTAGCATAGCTAGCTAACAACTCAATCGGAGTCTGGCTGGCGAATAACTGAAACAGTTATATAATATCAAATGACATTTAACGAAGTTCACATTGTGTTATATAGTTACCTTTCGCCTCACAATCGGCGCAGTATTTGTTGTCGTCCTCTCTCAGCATTTTGGACAGAATGGCCTGATGCTGCTCGTTGAGTTTCAGGGCCTTCTCTCTCTCTGATCGGGTCGTCATCTTTGCTGATGTTCTATTTGTTCTTTCAATGAAACTGTTTTCTACCTTGAATGTTCGTGATTTTTTAAAACTTTATGATTTAAGACCATAATCAGACAAATGAACGCCTTCGAGAGAAGTGTAAAAACACCCGGAACCGAAATTTGCTCTCCGCCCACAAGAATTTGCGGGAGGCGGGTGGACATACCTAAACGGCTCTCGGGATTGGATGCTGGAGATGACGTATTCTGCTGACGCATGTCAGGGCTTCTTGACAATTTGTGTGCATTTTTCAACGTTTAATAATGTGTTGTAGGTACAGGTTATCGGTCCTTGAATTTCTGTAGGTATTTGCAAAAATATTATAAAATTTCTTATTTACTTGAGTTTAAATTAACTGCTGTGAATCATGTACTGATGTATCAAGATGTTTTCTCTTCTTTGGATTAGAACAAAGTGCTACAGTGAATGACGAATGTCTATTTTTTATTATGATTTTTAATTTTGTTAAGAACAAATCTAGCATACATTGATAAATTGTTATGTATATATTTCCATGTAAGGTTTCACCAAAGTATGCAAATTGTGTTCCGGTAGCCAGAGAGCAACATGCATAGATATTTAACATGTAAAAAAAAACATTCAAAAAGGTTAACCAATTATGAAACATACAGGAAATAACATTATAAACCAGTGACCTATCTCAATACATACTCATGATATTCCCATACACCTAGCCTAGTCCCAGATCTGTTTGTACTGTATAACCAACGCATATGACCGATGGCATGACAATGAGACGGCAAGACAGCACAAACATCTGGGACCAGGCTGCTATACACGCTGACAAAACTAGAACCAAGATGTCTGACCAGTTACTGTTAATAAAAGGTTTCCAGGCGGATCTTGAAACAGTCCTCTGGGTGTCTCTGTGCAATGCCGTGGCGCAGCAGCATCTCTGTGTACGGGGGCCAGAACGTCTCGTCTATCGATACGTAGGGATCGTGAGGCGTCTCCAGAGTCGTGTTCATCAGCAGCTGCACATTTTAACAATGGAATATAAGGTTTAAGGTTATTACTTATGTTGTTGTTCAATTGGAGAAAGAGGTGAGTAGGGATGTTTTTAGGTCGTTTGTTGTACTGTGATCAAATTGATCTACATTAAAAAGATGTGAGGGTAATGTAAGTGTAAAATATAGTCATAGGGTCATAAAAAGCTAGACTATAAAGCTGCTACTGGTTCAAGCATGTAGTAATAAAGTAATACAAAATTAAACCAGAGCACCGGGTTGAATAATAAAACAAACAATGCATGCGAACAGAGACTTACCTCCAGGACTTCATTGAGTGAAATTAGATTCTCGTTCAGCTCTTGAGGAATGTTCTGAAAACAAAAATGATAGCATCTAGGCTGGTCCCAGATCTGTTTGTGCTCTCTTGCCCAACAAAACACAAAGGTTAGCTACACAGCACAAACAGATCTGAGACCAAACTAGATGCAACTGTAAAAAAACAATGTGTGACCATTGAGGAACCCCTCCATCAGAGCCACATAATACATCACTAAGACTCCCACCTTTTCCTTCTTGTCAGCGTTGGTCTCCTGTGTAGGAAGTGGGAAGTGTTCCGCCAGTACGTCTGCCAGGGTCTCCATCAGTCTGTTCTGGTAATCCTTCATCTTCTGGATCTTCTTCTTGGTGTCCTGCAACACACTGAACAGCAGCAGCAATACATCCATATTAAACTCAGGGTAGTTGTCAATGTGTTGGTTTGTGTGTCATTTTCTATTATTCAGGATCATATTCATTAGGCAGGAAACCGATGAAATCGCTATAAAACATAGTGAAACGGGGAGGTACAATCTGAACTTGTTCAATAAAAATAAATTGTTTTTGTTAAGCCTTGTAAAAACTTAATTTACAGTGTGCCCTAACAAGCATGACCCAGTTGTTGTACCTTAACTGTGTTCAGATAACCTTTTGTTTTCCAGTCGCTGTTTGACCACATGTTCAGTGCCTGCCCTCAAAACTTCCTTCTTTTTCTCCAACCACTTCTGTTCACTGAAACAGGAACACATATGTATATTGTGAAATCTAGTGTCTCCATATCAACATTCAAAGGGTTGGAGATTTAGAATAACAATCACATTCAAAGAAAACCTTTTTAAAGTCTCTCTCAGTGTGTCTCTCTTGGCTTGTGAGCAAGAGAGGACCAACTCCAGTTGTGAATTCAGCTTCTGTAACTGTGGAAGTAGTTGAGAACAGTTTTTTTTTTTTATGAATGTGTTATACATGAATATGGTTACTTTTCATAAGCATAAGGCTCTGTATAACTTTAAAATAGCTGATATCTGAAATGTCTACAGAACCAGTGAAATGTTTAGACACACTGACTCAAGTTTATTTTTAATTTTTTACTATATTCTACAATGTAGAATAACAGTAAAGGCATCAAAACTATGAAATATCACATGTGGAATCATGTGGTAAGCAAAAAAAAAAAACAAGTGTTAAACAAATCAAAATATATTTTAATATTTCAGATTCTTCAAAGCAGCCACCCTTTGCCTTAATGACAGCTTTGCACACTTTTGGCACTCTCTCAAAAAGATTCATGAGGTAGTCACCTGGAATGCATTTCAATTAACAGGTGTGGCTTGTTAAAAAGTTTATTTGTGGAATTTCTTTCCTTCTTAATGTGTTTGAAGAACATGGCTGAGGTTTTACATTATCCCAACCAATTGTGCTATTTTGTTAGTTGTTTTTTTATAACTTATTTTATTTTAACTTATTTTGTACATAATGTTGCTGCTACCATCTGTTAAGACCAAAAATAACTTCTGGACATCAGAACAGCGATTACTCACCGCGGACTGGAAGAAACTTTTTCCTTTAACGAGTCCGACGAGAAGCATATACTGCATCACTGGAACAGGCCCAGATCCCTGTAATTTGCTTGAAGAAAAGACAGGAAAAGGGGCTGCAGATCGGGCAACCTTCTGAGAATTCGTAGGTGAGCGAGTAAACTCCCACTGCCATCAGTTTGTTTTGCTAACGTGCAATCATTGGAAAAATAAAATTGATGACCTACGATTAAGATTATCCTGCCAACGGACATTAACTGTAATATCTTATGTTTCACCGAGACGTGACTGAACGATGATACAGATAATATAGAGCTGGTGGGATTTTCTATGCCCCCGGCATAACAGAGAAGCTACGTCTTGTAAGACGAGGGGTGGGGGTGTCTCTATTTGTCAATAACAGCTGGTGCGCGAAGTCTAATATTAGAAGTCTTGAGGTATTACTCACCTGAGGTAGAGTACCTTATGATAAGCTGTAGACCACTATCAACCAAGAGTTCTCCTCTATATTATTCGTAGCAGTCTATTTAGCACCACATAACGAAGCTGGCACTAAGACCGCTCTCAACCAACTATAAGGCCATAAGCAAAGAAGAAAATGCTCACCCAGAAGCGGCACTCCTAGTGGCCGGGGACTTTAATGCAGGCAAACTTAAATCAGTTTCACCAAATTTTTACTAGCATGTCACATGTGCAACCCAAAAAAAAAAAAAAACCTAGACCATCTTCACTCCACACACGCAGAGATGCATACAAAGCTCTCCCCCACCCTCTATTTGGAAAATCTGACCATAATACTATCCTACTGATTCCTACTTACAAGCAAAAACTAAAGCAGGAAGTACCAGTGACTCGCTCAATATGAAAGTGGTCAGATGACACGGATGCAACACTACAGGACTCTTTTGCTAGCACAGACTGGAATATGTTCCGGGATTCATCCAATGGCATTGAGGAATACACCACCTCAGTCACTGGCTTCATCAATAAGTGCATTGACGACATCGTCCCCACAGTGACCGTACGCACATATCCCAACCAGAAGCCACGGATTACAGGCTACATCCACATCGAGCTAAAGGCTAGAGCTGAGCTGGCGCTGGAAAACCAGACGTGAGCTGCCCAGTGACGCGAGCCTACCAGACGAGCTAAATGCCTTTATGCTCACTTTGAGGCAAGCAACACCGAAGCATGTACAAGAGCACCAGCTGGACTGGATCTCGGTAGCCGATGTGAACAAAACCTTTAAAAACAGGTCAACATTCACAAAGCCGCTGGGCCAGGCGGATTACCAGGACGCGAGTGCTACGGGTCGGTAGTCATTTAGGCAGGTTACCTTAGTGTCCTTGGGCACAGGCACTATGGTGTTCTCCTTAAAACATGTTGGTATTACAGACTCGGACAAGGAGAGGTTGAAAATGTCAGTGAAGACACTTGCCAGTTGTTCAGCGCATGCTCAGCGTACACATCCTGGTAATCCGGCTTGTGAATGTTGACCGGTTTAAAGGTCTTACTCACATCGGCTGCAGAGAGTGATCACACAGATCGCCCGGAACAGCTGATGCTCTCATGCATGTTTCAGTGTTACTTGCCTATAAGCAGGCATAGAAGTTATTTAGCTCGTCTGGTAGGCTCGTGTCTCCGGGCAGCTCTTGGCTGTGCTTCCTTTTTGTAGTCTAATAGTTTGCAAGCCCTGCCACATCCGACAGGTGTCGGAGCCGGTGTAGTACAATTCGATCTTAGTCCTGTATTGATGCTTTGCCTGTTTGATGGTTTGTCGGAGGACATAGCAGGATTTCTTATAAGCTTCCAGGTTAGAGTCCCACTTTTTGAAAGCGGCAGCTCTACCCATTAGCTCAGTGCGAATGTTGCCTGTAATCCATGGCTTCTGGTTGGTGTATGTACGTACAGTCACTGTGGGGACGACGTCCTCGATGCACTTATTGATAAAGCCATTGACTGATGTGGTGTACTCCTCAATATCATCGGAAGAATCCCGGAACATATTCCAGTCTGTGCTAGCAAAACAGAAGACCTGGACTCACAATCACCCAACCTCATTCCAATTGAGATGGTTTGGGATCAGTTGGACGGCAGAGTGAAGGAAAAGCAGCCAACAAGTGCTCAGCATATTTGGGAACTCATTCAAGACTGTTGGAAAAGCATTCCAGGTGACTACCTCGTGAAGCTTGTTGAGAAAATGGCAAGAGTGCAATGCTGTCATCAAGGCTACTTGATGAAGAATGTCAAATATAACATTTTCTATTTGTTTAACACTTTATTTCATAGTTTTGATTTATTCACATTCTACAATGTAGAAAATATTAAAAATAAATAAACCCTTGAATGAGTAGGTGTCATGTTGACTGGTACTGTAGATTAAAGGTAACTGCATCAAAATATGTATTTTTTATTTTCCAACAATAACTACTACTGTGGAAGGACAACATCCACATGTGAATTTACCTCCTCTGCTCCAACGACAAGTAACACCTCAGGATTTGTGGACAACACTGTGGACAGAAAGTAAACCACCTTCTGATGGTACATATCATGCCTAAGTCATACAGTATAAGTACAATCAATTAGTTATAAAGGAATGATGTTCAGAGTAGAAACCAGACACGCACGTTCTGGCCGTCTTGTCTGCCACTGCTTCAGCTCAGCTGCTACAGCCGTCAATCTATTCACAGACTGTTGGACATAACAGATATGCAGCAGATAAGGCAAGCCAATGTAAAAAGTACATGCATCACACATACTAATGCTTTCATTCAGCTATAGGGAAATAGGGCCATCTCTGACCTGTTCTTGTGGGTTTTCATCAGAGTCTGGCTCTGCGAGAATGATCTCGTTCTGAAGCTGAACAAGCAGAATATTACATTTTAACATTAACACAATAACATCACATCATCCAAAGTTGTCTGTGCAGGACCGAGCTGTCATCGTAAACAGACCAGTACCATCTCTAGCTGGGCAAACTGCTCTTCACACTCGTTAAACAGTTGTGCCTGTGCAGCTTCCGAGCACTCTGTGTAGAAAGGAATGGCAGGTGGTACTGGAGTATCCTGGACCTCTGACTCTGTGTCCAGTGGCTGTTCCTGTGACAAAAATGTCAGAATTATTAGGACATGCATGTTTAATGGATAAATTACTGTAATTTCAGTAAAGCTTAGAAAGGCTCAAATTTGGCTACCGTACTTACATTCTCCTGTTGCAACGTTACCTCGTTGGATCTCTGAAAACAAGGAATATACAATATTGTTATCAAGAAGTGGGTAACCGAGCTCTGGTCCACGCCCATGCATTGCATTGGATCTGCACTCTATAGCGTGGACCAGTCTGGCGGAACATTTTAAAAAGTCGTTTGAATCATGTTTTGGGAGGAAAATACACCAGGCGCATACAAAGAAATGTTCGTCAGCACTCTACCAACATCTTTACTTTGGTGAGTTACTAAAATACCTTGAAGTCATACTAGCAAGTCAGATTAAGTTAGCTAGATTAGTAAATTAGCCAGTTTCCTCATCAATTCTAGTGAAAATGTCAAAGTATTTTTTTAACGTAAAAGCAGGAGCTACCAAAACCTCAACGAACGTTAGCTAGCTAGCAAACGTTAGCAGTGGGTAAAGATGAGCATATCCGACTGAAAACAAGTTGTTATATCATTAAATCTACAAATAGGAGAACATTCGTCAATTGGAAATCGACTGTTTTTCACTTTGTCAAACAACGTGTCCACCTACCATATTTGAAATAGTTAGCTGGCTTGATTTTCTTAAAACGTATAATATTTCACTATATCATACAGCCACAGATAGATAACTTCACCGTCAACTTCACCGCTAGTTCCTTTTCAAAATACCGCCAGTATTGATGACGTACGTCTGGGCGGAAGTACTTCGTTTGAGAGCATTAGGTCAGCGTACTGATATGCATATCACTGAGAACGGCGCAATAAGGCAATCGTGTGTAACTGCAGCCCGCATTCGAGCCCCCATTAGTTATTGCATGAACGCAGTTGCACCCTTCTCAAATTAGGGCTCTTGGGGAATTTAAACCTTGAGCGATGCCTGACAGCCAGCACTGATTTACAGTCTGCGTGCCACCCCCAAAACTAGAGGAAATCGCAGCAGGGCTGCTTTGCAAGCTAGTCTTAGCCATCCTCTACATCACCTGGTGTCAAGGGAGGCCAAGAAGATCTTTAGGGGCCTCAGCCACCCGAGACTCTGCATGTTCACTCATGTCCACATAAAAATACATGTTGGAAGACTTGACGAGGTGACTGGCTTCTACCCCTGCAGTAGTTCTACTGCATGTAGGGATTCCTGTTAAAAAAAGTGAACCTATTCAGCAGCTCAGCAACTGGTAAACAATACACTATCAAACTGTTGCTTCACGTGCAGCTCATCTAAGGTCTTAAACCTGATCTCTTGTCCATGTAATATGTGGGCAGTATTTAAGAACTAAGAACGTTTATTATAGTACTCAAGACTTCTGTAAGGAGAAATGACCCCAAATCCCCTATTGCACGTAAATCTCCCCCCTGCCAGACTCCCCCACCCCCACTTCTAATTTTGTGGCTAGAGTCAAATACTCTCTGTGACACAGTCAAATACTTTCTATAGAACAAACTTCACGTCATAGGCAACCGAAATGAATAAGTTATGTATGTGGGTTATATTAAACATAGAGGAGGGAGTAAAATGTTGGCAAGCAATAAACATTTCAGAACAATTATGGCTGAATTATTATCTTTACACTTTCAAAAATACGAGTCGAATAAGACATGGGAGAGATTAAGAATTTTGGCAAAGAGATTTATTTCTAGACTAATACAAAATCAGTAGTGTATTCAGGTACGGGTGGGCGGCATCTTGCCGGGGGCGCTGAAGAGGGGGGTTCGTCCAGGGCGCCATACAAGCTAGAACCGCCACATACACTTCAATCAAATAGCCAAACCGAAAACTGCTTTCTGAAAACAAATACTTTCTGCTACTAAGATCAGTGAAATGTAGGCTAAGCTGAAAAGGGAGTGAAGAGCATAAATCTCAACTTGCAAGCAAGTTGCAGCAACGAAGAACGCAAAGGGGGGAGAGAATTCTGTCAGGGGGAGATTTTCGGCACAACACCTGTCACCCGGTCTCTTCCATGTCCTTCTGTGCTACACAGCAAATAAAACGTTCACGTAGGGGTGGTAATCTGGAACTTAGTCTTCTCCAGACAGAATGCAGGTGGATAATATATTTAAAAACTCTCCACCCATCAGGCATGAATTAAAAATGGTTATTGAAGTGTTTTCTGCAAAAGGTATATTGCCTGTTTTTGGTGTTCTGTTTCCTCATCTAGTGGTATTTCTAGCTCCCTTACAATCCTGTGTTATTTATTCTGAGGAAATGTTCACATGATATATGTAAAAGCAATCATTTATGAATCCTAGAGGAAGACCTGGTTCAGTCTACTTTCCAACAGACACTGGGAGACAAATTCACCTTTCAGCAGGACACTAACCTAAAACACAAGGCCAAGTTGACACGGGAGTTGCTTACCAAGATGACATTGAATGTTCCTGAGTGGCCTAGTTACAGTTTTGACTTAAATCGGCTTGAAAATACATGGCAAGACTTGAAAATGTCTGTCTAGCAATGATCAACAACCAACTTGACAGAGCTTGATACATTTATTAAAGAATAATGGGCAAATATTGTACAATCCAGGTGTGCAAAGCTCTTAGTTACCCAGAAAGATTTACAGCTGTAATCGCTGCCAACGGTGATTCTAACATGTTTTGACTCAGGGAACAACTTGAATACTTATCTTATCAAGATAAGATGTTTTATTTTCCATTAAAAAAAATAAAAATATATTCCACATTGACAGAGTATTTTGTGTAAATTGTTGACAAATTGTTGACAAAAAATGACATTTACATCCATTTTAATCTCACTTTGTAACACAACAAAAGGTGAAAAAAGTCAAGGGGTGTGAATACTTTCTGAAGGCACTACATGTGAGAATTTTGTTTATTGTGCCTTTTGGCAAACTCCAAGCGGGCTGTCATGTGCCTTTTACTGAGGGATGGCTTCTGTCTGGCAACCCTACCATAAAGGCCTAATTGGTGGAGTGCTGCAGAGATGGTTGTCCTTCTGGAAGGTTCTCCCATTCCCACAGAGGAACTCTGGAGCTCTGTCAGAGTGACCATTGGGTTCCTGACCAAGGCCATTCTCCCCCAATTGCTCAGTTTGGCTAGGCAGCCAGCTCTTGGAAGAGTCTTGGTGGTTCCAAACGTCTTCCGTTTAAGAATGATGAGGCCACCGTGTTCTTGGGGACCTTCAATGCTGCAGACATTTTTTGGTACCCTTCCCCAGATCTGTACCTCGACACAATTGTGTGTCAGAGCTCTACATACATTTTCTTCAACCTCATGGATTGGTTTTTGCTCTGACATGCACTGACAAATGTGGGACCTGATATAGACAGGTGTGTGCCTTTCCAAATCATGTCCAATCAATTGATTTTACCACAGGTGGACTCCAGTCAAGTTGTTGAAACATCTCAAGGATGATCAATGGAAACAGGATACACCTGAGCTCAATTTGGAGTCTCATAGCAAGGGGTATGAAGATAAGTGAGGTACAGTGCCTTGCGAAAGTATTCGGCCCCCTTGAACTTTGTGACCTTTTGCCACATTTCAGGCTTCAAACATAAATATATAAAACTGTATTTTTTTGTGAAGAATCAACAACAAGTGGGACACAATCATGAAGTGGAACGACATTTATTGGATATTTCAAACTTTGTTAACAAATCAAAAACTTAAAAATTGGGCGTGCAAAATTATTCAGCCCCTTTACTTTCAGTGCAGCAAACTCTCTCCAGAAGTTCAGTGAGGATCTCTGAATTATCCAATGTTGACCTAAATGACTAATGATGATAAATACAATACACCTGTGTGTAATCAAGTCTCCGTATAAATGCACCTGCACTGTGATAGTCTCAGAGGTCCGTTAAAAGTGCAGAGAGCATCATGAAGAACAAGGAACACACCAGGCAGGTCCGAGATACTGTTGTGAAGAAGTTTAAAGCCGGATTTGGATACAAAAAGATTTCCCAAGCTTTAAACATCCCAAGGAGCACTGTGCAAGCGATAATATTGAAATGGAAGGAGTATCAGACCACTGCAAATCTACCAAGACCTGGCCGTCCCTCTAAACTTTCAGCTTATACAAGGAGAAGACTGATCAGAGATGCAGCCAAGAAGCCCATGATCACTCTGGATGAACTGCAGAGATCTACAGCTGAGGTGGGAGACTCTGTCCATAGGACAACAATCAGTCATATATTGCACAAATCTGGCCTTTATGGAAGAGTGGCAAGAAGAAAGCCATTTCTAAAAGATATCCATAAAAAGTGTTGTTTAAAGTTTGCCACAAGCCACCTGGGAGACACACCAAACATGTGGAAGAAGGTGCTCTGGTCAGATGAAACCAAAATGGAACTTTTTGGCAACAATGCAAAATGTTATGTTTGTCGTAAAAGCAACACAGCTCATCACCCTGAACACACCATCCCCACTGTCAAACATGGTGGTGGCAGCATCATGGTTTGGGCCTGCTTTTCTTCAGCAGGGACAGGGAAGATGGTTAAAATTGATGGGAAGATGGATGGAGCCAAATACAGGACCATTCTGGAAGAAAACCTGATGGAGTCTGCAAAAGACCTGAGACTGGGACGGAGATTTGTCTTCCAACAAGACAATGCTCCAAAACATAAAGCAAAATCTACAATGGAATGGTTCAAAAATAAACATATCCAGGTGTTAGAATGGCCAAGTCAAAGTCCAGACCTGAATCCAATCGAGAATCTGTGGAAAGAACTGAAAACTGCTGTTCACAAATGCTCTCCATCCAACCTCACTGCGCTCGAGCTGTTTTGCAAGGAGGAATGGGAAAAAATTTCAGTCTCTCGATGTGCAAAACTGATAAAGACATACCCCAAGAGACTTACAGCTGTAATCGCAGCAAAAGGTGGCGATACAAAGTATTAACTTAAGGGGGCTGAATAATTTGCACGCCCAATTTTTCAGTTTTATCCAATAAATGTCATTCCACTTCATGATTGTGTCCCACTTGTTGTTGATTCTTCACAAAAAAAATACAGTTTTACATCTTTATGTTTGAAGCCTGAAATGTGGCAAAAGGTCGCAAAGTTCAAGGGGGCCAAATACTTTCGCAAGGCACTGTATTTATAATTTATTTTAAATTTGCAAACATTTCTAAAAATGTGTTTTCACTTTGTTATTATGGGGTATTGTGTGTAGATTGATCAGGGGGGAAATGAATTTAATCCATTTTAGTATAAGGTAACGGAAAAGGGAATGGGTCTGAATACTTTCCGAATGCACTGTTTGTGTACATTGCCGAGGTGAGGAAAAGCACTGGGGACGCATCTAGGTGCCACTTTTACGCATGGTTGCAGTAATGCATAAACATTCAATATTGTATGATCAATTTAAAATGAATCAATGAGGTATTCTTTGCATATTGTTTATGGCCAGAGTGTGTAGTCAACAGAATGTAATTTCCATTCCGATTCCAAACACTGCATCATGCCATTCTGTGTAAAGAATAGCATCTCAATGCGACCGAGATTGTCACAATGCTGACGCATCACATGGAACTACAGAATACAAGAGAAGTTCATAAATGTCTTCAACGAATTCAACAGTTCTTGATTGACAAACAATGAGAGAGACAGCATTATTATGGCAAGCTTTTCTTTCATCCTCCCTGAAGACAGACATTGTTCCGTTAAGGACAACGAAATTGATTCAGGTAGGAACAATTCAATGAATTTACATCTTGAAACTTCAATATTAATTGAATGTTGAATTATTAGTTGAAAGGAAATAAAAAATAAAACGTAAGGTTAAGATGACTTGGGGCATTTGTTGTTAGTTACCAAGCAATGTAACCATGCTAAATAAATGTAGAAACTTATGCTATGTCCCAATTATCTCTCCTTTCTACCAAAGTGTGCATTTGTTCATTTCACTTATTTCAAAGGAAATTACTGGTATAATAAATATAGTTAGACTCCCACTAGCCCATGACTCCACCAATGTGTTTTAGATTTGTGGGAAGTAGTGAAAAAGTTCACAATTCGGGAGAAATTAGATATTATTGGGACACACTTGAACTTTAATTTAGTGAAAAGGAGAATTATTCCTTGTTTGTAATACAAAAAAATCTGTTATGTTACCCTGTGTTACCATATCGTTTCTTTCAGGGTGGATCTCAATGGTGACCCAAATCAACGCCCTTGACGTTCCAGAGTCAGAGAGTCAGAACGTCCATAAGAGCTTTCCAGAGTTACTTGGCGACCAGTACCACTATGCGAATGCCATTGACAGCTCTCTGCTCTGGACTGTTTGGTACGCCCCCTACATTCCCCCAGCTCTGAAAGGAAGAAGCTTCCCTTCTGCCGAGAGCTTCTTCCTGGATGAGTGGGAGCCACTGACACTTCGGCAGACTCCTCAGGTTCTGTCCACCAGTGTTTCCATCGAGGAAGAAAAGCTGATCCAGTCTGCTGCAGGCCTAGTGTCTCTGGTTCTGTCCACTAATGTTGTCATCATGGAGAATGACCTGATCCAGTCTGCTGCAGGCCTAGTGTCTCAGGTTCTGTCCACCAGTCTTGCCATCGTGGAGAATGACCTGATCCAGTCTGCTGCAGGCCTAGTGTCTCTGGTTCTGTCCACTAATGTTGTCATCATGGAGAATGACCTGATCCAGTCTGCTGCAGGCCTAGTGTCTCAGGTTCTGTCCACCAGTCTTGCCATCGTGGAGAGTGACCTGATCCAGTCTGCTACAGGCCAGGTATCTCAGGTTCTGTCCATCAGCATTTCCATTGTGGAGAATGACCTGATCCAGTCTGCTGCAGGTCTAGTGTCTCTGGTTCTGTCCACTAATGTTGTCATCATGGAGAATGACTTGATCCAGTCTGCTGCAGGCCTAGTGTCTCAGGTTCTGTCCACCAGTCTTGCCATCGTGGAGAGTGACCTGATCCAGTCTGCTACAGGCCAGGTATCTCAGGTTCTGTCCATCAGCATTTCCATTGTGGAGAATGACCTGATCCAGTCTGCTGCAGGTCTAGTGTCTCAGGAGCTTTCTACCAGTGTTGTCATCGTAGAGAAAGACCTCATCCAGTCTGCTACAAACCTAATGTCTCAGGATAATGACTCTACCCCGAGAGCCTCCAACCAACCTGAGGTTGTGGCTGATGTCTCAACCAAGAGAATTAGACTAGTCATCACTATTTATATGGTTGCAACCAAGAGTTGCCTGGTTGCTTTACATGAAGTTGATGCCAGTGCTACAAGCCTGGAGCAATCTGCTGAGAAAATGTCTACCTCTACCACTGATGTCAACGACATCTCAACTGCTGCTGCCAAGAAGAAGAAGGGGTGTGGATTATTCTCATCTCTCTGGAGACCTTTCAGGGGGAAGAACAAGAAGCCTGGAAGTAATAACACATACGGTTATACTCTGTTGTACTCTTATACTTATTAACTTATCAACTGTTTTGATACTGATATCCAGTGTTAATACCTTTTTATTTATTTTGTCTCTTTTTTCTAACTTTCCTTTCTTTAGGCTAAAGTAGCTTCCAAGGAGGACATCTAGGTGAGGACACTCACTGCTGAAGGCACCCACAATGACGCTACCACCACCGCCACGCCAACCTATACATTTTTATAGTCAGTCAACTTTTTTGTGTTGCATTTGAATGTGTTTGGAATCTTAATTGAAACCACAAAAACATCTCTAATGAGCGGCATTTTCATAATCATGTTACACATATGGATTTATCATCAAATGTTATAGAATACAACCACAGATGCAGGGGTTTAGCAGTTTACATCAGTACTTATCAATTAATCACTGATTGACTTTCAACTCAGAATTGAGAAAACTGAGGCAAAAATGGAAGAAACCTGTCTTTTTTTAGAAACATGTAAATCACTCTGGATTAAAGGGTCTGCTAAATCACTAAAAATGTAAATGTGACAATGTGGAAAGATTGAAAACAACAATTTACATTCTGTTACAATATAACTACAATCAGCACCATTTCTTTAAATGATTACATGCATTCTTGCTCGTACCCTCTAAATGGAGTAACAAGCAAAGTTATGATGATTCACCCTCACTTAATACTTAGGCTTTTTTTTAGCGGTTGGATGTGAGGGCATGCTCATATTAGGAATTCCTGTAGGAGTTCCTACCCTATTCCATGAATAAGCATGATATTTTTATATTTCATGAGTTGTCTACGGCAGGGGGTCTCAAAGTGGGGTCTGCAGGGGGTCCATGGTCAGGCCAAATATAAATAATAATTCATTTTTAAGTAAATATTAGCAACATAGCTAAACAGATTCAACAAATTTTGGCCAAGGGATCTGTGAAATTAGTTTAGAGGGTGTAATACAATACAATGCAATATTATTCATCCACAAATTACGTTATTAACCCTGGGCAACATGGGCCTGGGAGGCTCACAGGGATATTGGTATCCACAGTACACCAGCGTTATAGATTTTTCTACTAAATACTTATTGTATTTTTATTTTTTTATTTTTTTTACATGAAAGCACTGTAATGTAAACTTTAAAACGACATAATTTCCTCTTTGATAACAAGAGGGCCCGAGGTGCTTGAGACTTAGTTCATTCGGCCGTGCCCTGCCAAAGTCATAGTAAAACTCCTTGTCTGCTTTTTTAAAAGTTGTGTTCTGATTACAAGGGGATCCCTGATGAATTTTCTATCAGAACAGGGGTCCCCAGTCCCAGAACAGGGGTCCCCAGTCCCATAAAGTTTGAGTACCCCTACATTTTCCTCCTCTGTCTCTGCTGCTAAAGCCACTTTCTACCATGCTAAATTCCAAGCATCTGCCTCTAACCCTAGGAAGCTCTTTGCCACCTTCTCCTCCCTCCTGAATCCTCCCCCCCCCCCCCCCCTCCTCCCTCTCTGCAGATGACTTCGTCAACCATTTTGAAAAGAAGGTCGACGACATCCGATCCTCGTTTGCTAAGTCAAACGACACCGCTGGTTCTGCTCACACTGCCCTACCCTGTGCTCTGACCTCTTTCTCCCCTCTCTCTCCAGATGAAATCTCGCGTCTTGTGACGGCCGGCCGCCCAACAACCTGCCCGCTTGACCCTATCCCCTCCTCTCTTCTCCAGACCATTTCCGGAGACCTTCTCCCTTACCTCACCTCGCTCATCAACTCATCCCTGACCGCTGGCTATGTCCCTTCCGTCTTCAAGAGAGCGAGAGTTGCACCCCTTCTGAAAAAACCTACACTCGATCCCTCCGATGTCAACAATTACAGACCAGTATCCCTTCTTTCTTTTCTCTCCAAAACTCTTGAACGTGCCGTCCTTGGCCAGCTCTCCCGCTATCTCTCTCTGAATGACCTTCTTGATCCAAATCAGTCAGGTTTCAAGACTAGTCATTCAACTGAGACTGCTCTCCTCTGTATCACGGAGGCGCTCCGCACTGCTAAAGCTAACTCTCTCTCCTCTGCTCTCATCCTTCTAGATCTATCGGCTGCCTTCGATACTGTGAACCATCAGATCCTCCTCTCCACCCTCTCCGAGTTGGGCATCTCCGGCGCGGCCCACGCTTGGATTGCGTCCTACCTGACAGGTCGCTCCTACCAGGTGGCGTGGCGAGAATCTGTCTCCTCACCACGCGCTCTCACCACTGGTGTCCCCCAGGGCTCTGTTCTTGGCCCTCTCCTATTCTCGCTATACACCAAGTCACTTGGCTCTGTCATAACCTCACATGGTCTCTCTTATCATTGCTATGCAGACGACACACAATTAATCTTCTCCTTTCCCCCTTCTGATGACCAGGTGGCGAATCGCATCTCTGCATGTCTGGCAGACATATCAGTGTGGATGACGGATCACCACCTCAAGCTGAACCTCGGCAAGACGGAGCTGCTCTTCCTCCCGGGGAAGGACTGCCCGTTCCATGATCTCGCCATCACGGTTGACAACTCCATTGTGTCCTCCTCCCAGAGCGCCAAGAACCTTGGCGTGATCCTGGACAACACCCTGTCGTTCTCAACCAACATCAAGGCGGTGGCCCGTTCCTGTAGGTTCATGCTCTACAACATCCGCAGAGTACGACCCTGCCTCACACAGGAAGCGGCGCAGGTCCTAATCCAGGCACTTGTCATCTCCCGTCTGGATTACTGCAACTCGCTGTTGGCTGGGCTCCCTGCCTGTGCCATTAAACCCCTTCAACTCATCCAGAACGCCGCAGCCCGTCTGGTGTTCAACCTTCCCAAGTTCTCTCACGTCACCCCGCTCCTCCGTTCTCTCCACTGGCTTCCAGTTGAAGCTCGCATCCGCTACAAGACCATGGTGCTTGCCTACGGAGCTGTGAGGGGAACGGCACCTCAGTACCTCCAGGCTCTGATCAGGCCCTACACCCAAACAAGGGCACTGCGTTCATCCACCTCTGGCCTGCTCGCCTCCCTACCACTGAGGAAGTACAGCTCCCGCTCAGCCCAGTCAAAACTGTTCGCTGCCCTGGCCCCCCAATGGTGGAACAAACTCCCTCACGACGCCAGGACAGCGGAGTCAATCACCACCTTCCGGAGACACCTGAAACCCCACCTCTTTAAGGAATACCTAGGATAGGATAAGTAATCCCTCTCACCCCCCTTAAGTTTTAGATGCACTATTGTAAAGTGACTGTTCCACTGGATGTCATAAGGTGAATGCACCAATTTGTAAGTCGCTCTGGATAAGAGCGTCTGCTAAATTACTTAAATGTAAAGTGTAATGGTCTACGACCTTGAGAGCCTCCAACCAACCTGATTTCCATGTGGGTGAAGCTTCAACCAATAGAAAGAGAATTAACATTACTGTTGATGCTACCAGCCTGTGACAGTCTGCAGAGATGTTTACCTCTACCACTGATGACAACATAATGTCTTCACCTGACACCAAGCAGAAGAAAAATATAACTAGATTCTTCACAGCTCTCCAGAGAGTTTTTAGAAGAAAGAACAAGAAGCCTGTCAGTAATACTCATACTTTGTAAATACTGTTAATCAATAAACTAGGTTGTTACTAATATCCCGGGCTAATGGCTATTTTCAGAGCTTTTTCTCTATTTTCTACCTTTCCTTTTTCAGGCTAAAGTGGCTTCCATGACAGTGGGATGGAACACCACCTCTCGAGATGCTCACGGCTGCTGTTTCTCTTCTCCCCCCCCCCCCCCCCCCTTCCCTCCTTTCACTCTAACCCCCCCCCACCTGTTTTATCTTTAGTAAATGTCTTTTTTTTGCTATTTCAGTTTGAAGGTGTTTTATTTATCATTGAAATCACAGTCAATTTCAAAAGAGGGTCATACCGCGACTCTCTTCATTTATGAATCTCTAAATCCAGGACCAAACCAGGAACACAGGGGTTGCTTGACCTTTTTAGTCATAGACCTACGTTGATATCACAGTTACATTCTAGCCTACAGTGATAACAATATTGTCAAGGGGAAAGTGAACAGTATAGACATACAGGTAACTGCCAAAATAAGGGAAACACCAACATAAAGTGTCTTAATAGGGTGTTGGGCCACCACAAGCCAGAACAGTTTAATTGCACCTTGGCATAGATTCTACAAGTGTCTGGAACTCTATTGGAGGGATGCAACATAATTTTTCCACAAGAAATTCCATAATTTTATATTATGAAGATTGTGGTGGAAAACACTGTCTCGGGCGCAGCTCCAGAATCTCCCATAAGTGTTCAATTGGATTGAGATCTGACGGATTTACGTTTACTATGTTAGGTCTATTCTACGAGACCAGGCTGGATCTGGTGACTGAGACGGCCAAGGCATATGGTTTACATCGTTTTCATGCTCATCAAACCATTCAGTGACCACTCGTGCCCTGTGAATGGGGGGCATTGTCATCCTATGGGGGGGCATAGCCATGGTAGGCAATATAATGGCCTGATCAGCATTTTTATACCAGCCAGGTCGTTTTAACGTTGACAATTGGACGTCTATCCATGTCCTGAGGACGGGAAATGCCTTCATAACCGGCTACTAAGTGCAACAGTGAGTGCTAGTACCATCAAATAGGTGGTGGATCCCATGACTCAGGATCAGAAGGTTGTCTGTTTGATCACACTCGTGGAAACTGTTATTTTTATTTCGGGTTTTAACGCTAAACCAAACCTTATCCATTTGTAAAGAGTGCCTCAACTTTACTTAACTTCAAAATTGTACATTTGGAGCAGCTTCAAAATTGTACATTTGGAGAACTAATTCTGTAGTGAGAGCTTGTTGTTTTACACATGCATGACCCTAAGCATAATGGGATGTTAAATGCTTAATTAACTCAGGAACCACACCTGTGAGGAAGCTTTCAATAGACTTTGTATCCTTCATTTACTCAAGTGTTTCCATTATTTCGGCAGTTACCTGTGCATATTGAATTGTATGGCTACCAAATAGGTACAGTTGCTCGCGGAAATATTCACCCCCTTGGCATTTTTCCTATTTTGTTTACTTTACAACCTGGAATTACATTTTATTTGGGGGGGGGGTGTATCATTTGATTTACACAACATGCCTACCATTTTGGAGATGCAAAATATTTTTTCTTGTGCAACAAACAAGAAACGTGACAAAACAACAGACCTTGAGCGTGCATAACTATTCATCCCCCCCAAAGTCAATAGTTTGTAGAGCCACCTTTTGCAGCAATTACAGCTGCAAGTCTCTTGGGATATGTCTCTATAAGCTTGGTACATTTAGCCACTGGGACATTTGCCCATTATTTAAGGCAAAACTGCTCCAGCTCCTTCAAGTTGGATGGGTTCCGCTGGTGTACAGCAATCTTTAAGTCATACCACCGATTCTCAATTGGATTGAGGTCTGAGCTTTGACTAGGCCATTTCAAAAACACTTAAATGTTTTCCCTTAAACCACTCAAGTGTTGCTTTAGCAGTATGCTTAGGGTCATTGTCCTGCTGGAAGGTGAACCTCCGTCCCAGTCTCAAATCTCTGGAAGACTGAAACAGGTTTCCCTCAAGAATTTCCCTGTATTTAGCACCATCCATCATTCCTTCAATTCTGACCAGTTTCCCAGTCCCTGCCTATGAAAAACATCCCCACAGCATGATGCTGCCACCACCATGCCTCACTGTGGAGCTGGTGTTCTCGGAGTGACGAGAGGTGTTGGGTTTGCACCAGACATAGCATTTTCCTTGATGGCTAAAAAGCTCAATTTTAGTCTCATCTGACCAGACTACCTTCTTCCATATGTTTGGGGAGTCTCCCACATGCCTTTTGGCGAACACCAAAAGTGTTTGCTTATTTTTTTCTATAAGCAATGGCTTTTTTTCTGGCCACTCTTCCTTATTGCCCAGCTCTGTGGCGAGTACGGCTTATTTTGGTCCTATGGACAGATACTCCAATCTCTGCTCTGGAGCTTTGCAGCTCCTTCAGGGTTATCTTTGGTATTTTTGTTGCTTCTCTGATTAATGCCCTCCTTGCCTGGTCTGTGAGTTTTGGTAGGTGGCCCTCTCTCAGGTTTGTTGTGGTGCCATTTATTTCCATTTTTTTTATAATGGATTGGTGCTCCGTGGGATGTTCAAAGTTTCAGATATTTTGTTATAACCCAAACCTGATCTGTACTTCTCCACAACTTTGACCCTGACCTGTTTCACGCACTCCTTGGTCTTCATGGTGCCGCTTAGTGGTGTTGCAGACTCTAGGGCCTTTCAGAACAGGTGTATATATACTGACATCATGTGACAGATCATGTGACACCTAGATTGAACACAGGTGGACTTTATTTAACTAATTATGTGACTTCTGAAGGTATTTGGTTGCACCAGAGGGTGATGAATAATTTTGCAAGGCACTGTAAGACCCCTCTGAGGTGCTTGATAGAATCTGAACACTTGGTGGCAGTGGCACCATACTTACAGGAGTAGAGAAACTTCCAAGTTAAATAGGAGAGCTTTTGGGCGAGTGAGTGAGTATATTTAACCAGAAGATGGCAGCCTTTGAAAATGTGTATATTTTTTACTAATCTAATTCAACCCATCAGACGTCATACATTACATTTTCACATGAAACCTCTCAGAATGAGCAACAGCCTGAAGACGCACACACACACACACAGACAGAGAGAGAGAGAATATAGGCCTACTGTTTTTTAAATGTCTTTATTATTTTGGAACTTTTGTGAGTATAATGTATACTGTATACTGTTTATGATCTATTTCACTTGCTTTGGCAATGTAAACATATGTTTACTATGCCAATAAAGCCCCTTAAATTGAAATTGAAATTGAGAGAGAACGAGAGAGAAAGAGAGCAAGAGATAGAGAAATTAGGTTTTGTGTAGTGGTAAAGCTCCCGGTTTAAATCGGTGACATTTTGACATCATTAAGATCTGTCTGCTCAGCGGTGTGCCGTTAGAAAACTGGACAGGCAATTTCTGTTTGCTGGAAATAGCTAAGCTAACTCGTTCTGCGTCTTTGGTTTTAATACAGTGCAGGCAACTCAGCGGCAGCAGAGGAGAGAAAATATTTCCAAGATTGGGGTATATATTTTTTACCAAACCTATATGCTCCCCTCCTAAATCACATGCCTCGTGCGAATGATCAACTACAATTTGATTAATATGCAAATGTGAAGCAAACAGTTCCATTTGAGCCTTCAGCGCGGGCTAATTAATCAACAGTTAAAGGAAATTAATACATACATCAATTCTGTCAGGAACATGCTTAGTTCAATCGCCCGTAAAATTGAAGTTTGAAGTATTAACTGGTTCTCAAGGAACGGTATGATTAAAACTTTGGTATTCATCCCTGTTTAGAGACTTTTACTGACAACTCCATACCTGAGTATTTATCCGATTTTAACTTTTGGTGCAGCTAACGATTTATGTAGGTTATTCTCATGATTTATGTAGGTTATTCATAGAATATACACATAAAACATGTGTAGATAATGTACATTATATCTTCAGATAAAATATAAAAGGCTAAAAAGATTGCTTGTACCTGTGGCTATGACAATTTGTTAGTTTTATATAAATTGGCCCCCAAAAAATTGAACATTGGGTTGATATCAGTTTAGATTGAAAACTATGCTAACATGTATTTCTCCTTATTAGGCTACAGTTATCATGAGCTTCAGATACGTTATTCCTGCTTTTCTTGTAATTAATATTTGCACAATGGGAAAAAATAAATAAATAGACAGATAAATGAAGGGACCACAGAAAAGGAGGAAAAATAGATGAAAAGAGAGAGTTTGGTGGCCAGCCCCGTTGTTTCAGCAGGGACTCATGCATCAAACTTCAATTTTCCGGACGATTGAATTAGTGATTTTTTTCCATCTTGAACTGAAATACACTTAAGACCAACGGATTAATTACCAAGAACTGGTCCCACTGACTGTCGTATTAGTTATCGCCTTGACAACCGCTCATAAAATAAGCAAGTGAAATCCATAAACTTAGCCTGCCTTAACACTCTCCTCTCTCCCTGACCATAAATATGCTTTATTCAGAATAGGCGTGAGTGATATAAGGAGGTGGGGAGAATTCGAGCACGTTTTTTGTTTTTTTCATCAAACCCGCAGGGGGTTTATTTGGCGACCACGCGCGCAGTCAAGTCAAGTAGCCCATCAATGCTCGCGCCGTTGTTTGTGTGGGTAGCCTTAGCCTATGTGTGTGTTCGTGTGGTCATATAGCTTACCCATATCCAAATATTATTAGAGAATCCTACAGTAGCCTAACATTGTCATCGGAATAAAATTGTATGTGGTTGTCCAGCAAATTAATTAAGGCTTTGAGAATAGTCTGCTGCGTATTATTCAAATATTGTCAAACCGTCAGTGTAAGCTCAAAGAATCGACCCTCATCCAAATAAATGTAAAAATGGTGTTGGTTGTGTTGATAGTTTCTCCCACATTATTTCAGTCAATAATTTACGTTAGATAAGTAGCTTACGTATTCCCATTGTCTTAACTGACTTGCCTGGTTAAATAAAGGTAAATAAATAAAATAAAGGTAATAACAGTGTTATTGAATATTGTAACGATTTATGAATTATTATTATTTGTTTATTAGGGAAGCTTCATTTGAAATTCAGATCAAAGTCCAGACACAGGTTAGGTGTTCAATGTTAATAAGGATAATATAATTATACAAAGGCTAATTGAAAAATAACAAATATAGAAATCTTTATTATTATTATTATTAGCATTAGCCTTTTAGGCCTACTACCCATTTATTGTAGTAAAGATGAGAAGCTATAGGCCTACAAATTGTTTATATCACACGTTATAGGCTATAATAGAGTTGGATGATAAAACTCATGCGAACAGTTTCCAAAAAATATTGAAAAGAAAAGCCCTCTTTAGCAGCGTCAATCTCCTCCTTAAAAAGACGGAGGGCTAAACAAGGCTCTTCTAGATCAAAAAGAAAGCTTTTCTTTATGACTTTTTCTCACATCACCATGTTTTCAGCTTCATTAAACTCCGCAAAGACAAAGGAAATAAAGAGAGAAGAAGAACAAGACATGAGAAGAAAAGCAACGAAAGAGTCCTTTTAACTAGGCTTTGGCATAACTGTCACACTCTAAACTCTTTATGACTCGGGCTACTTAACATGAAAAACACTCTCACACAAAATGTGCCGCATTTTGTTGTTTAGAAAAACGTTCCTGGACAAAAGTCAAACATATTATTTCAGGGCCTAAAAAGGGAAGAAAGACAAGTAGCTGGACAAAAAAGAGCCATTTTCATTGTAATTCATTGACTTGTTCCAAATGCCAGGCTAAAAAAGGCAAAGAAAAGAGGCTAGACATTAATGGTCGCAGATGCCCTCGTGAAGAGAAGGGCCTGTGTATGCATTACGGCCTTTGTTCGCGGGGAGTTAAACAGTTTAAAAGGAGGGTTAAGTCAATCCATCAAATTGTCTGAAATTGTGAGGAAAATTCAAAAACCATATGGCCTCCAAACGTTTGAGTCCTTTTTGTGCGGTGGGACACACTTGTCTCAGCATTGCTGCCTGCGGGAGACCGGGCGGGCTCCATTGTGACTTGTCACATCGGGGAAGGCATCTCATTTGTCCCCAGTTTTCATGCTTTACGCTCAAAATTATGGCCTCGTCCCGCAGCCCAGCAGAACAAAAAAAACACCCATAAAGGCTCAGGAAAACTGGCCCAAAACTTTGTGTTTTTGTGGCATCCCAGAACCTCTTTTCTCCCCCAGCACCAGATTTGCGATTCTCACATAAATTTCTTCCCGAATGGGGAAACACGTTGCCGGGTCAAAAAGCCAAGACACGCATTTAGCAGTTTGAAAGAGAGTGAGATGGCTGAGCCACAAAATGTTTCGAGTATCCTCACAAACGGGATACAATGGAACAAAAAATATTGAAATATTATAAGGGATCATGGTTGCTAAATAGGCTACTCTAAACGTCCATAATTATAGGCCTGCATTGAATTAGCCTCATAAAGGATTTCAGTCCCCCCCCTTGATTCTACATATAGTCACCATTTTTACTGGGACTAAATATCGAAATTATAATCTATCAGTATAATAATGACACAAACAGCGCGTTGAGAAAAGCCATTTTATTTCCATAGTATATACATTACAGAATGTGCATTGGTTTTCAAATACTGTCCTGATTTTAGAAAGGCACTTATAGGTGTACAAAACATAACAAATCTATTCAACCATAGAGTACTCTCTTGTATCCAAACAAATGAATATATTCATACGGTCCAGTAACTGTAGCTCCATGTCGAAATATCACCGCAGTATTTTGTATTTTTATAACCTTTGTTCGATCATTTCTTTATAAAACGCATAACTTGGTTTCTGATCCTTTGAATTTGCCTTTCGTATCATGCAATGCAGCATACGGATTATGGTGGGTGTAAATATGACTAGCTAATTATGTAAACGCTGTGTACAAATGGTCTGAACTCGAGGAGACCTATGTGTATGATAAGGTATGTCTCAAAAAATAAACAAGCGATATAATTTAAAAAGAACAATAAATAGATATGATCAACAAAACAAAACATGCATTTCAACATGCAAAACCTATCGAAAATATTTCATAAAACTGACATACTTTAAGCATATGACACGGTGTTACATAAATATGAACAAGGATCAGTGTGTGTGTGTGTGTATGTGTGTGTGTGTGTGTGTGTGTGTGAGAGATAAATAACTCAAAGAGTTGTGTGTCTGATAGACAATTACATGTTTAAAAAATAATAGCATTATCTTTAGTTCTGATTATGAAACCCATATTGCTTTCATTGACATTTGAAGACAAGAGGAAACTGTCCGACTGGTGATGAATATTGAATATATTGAATATAGCACTGCGTAGGCTATTTGTTGTACTTTTCATGCTTACTGTGAATATCTGTGTGCCGATACAAAAGTCACAACAGACTAGTAAATGTTCTGAGATGATGTACGAATATCAGCAGGGAAAAGTTACAATCGTAGTAAGGATTGTTACTGCTTTTTGTCGTAATTTTTGTATTTCATTATCCCACTGCGCAATCAGTCATCCACATCAATTTCTAGGTCTTCGTCGTCCTCTGAGCATTCTTTACTTGTTGTGTGGTCTGAAAATGGCGACAGGGGGGACATCCGCAGCTTGCGAGCGAGCTCGTACTCTCGTCCGCCGCTCTGCGCGGGAGAATCGGCTCGCGGGTGATGTCCGAGCGTTCCGTTGGCGCATTTCTCGAGGTCAGCGAGCTTGGCGAGTTTCTCCAGAGGTACAATACCGTCACCTATAGTTTTGGCCGACTCCACGTCGGCCTTCATCTCTTCCAGATCTCGCTTTAGTTTGGCTCTCCTGTTCTGGAACCACGTGATGACTTGGGCGTTAGTTAAACCCAATTGTTGGGCGATTTGGTCTCGGTCAGCGGGAGACAAATATTTCTGATACAGGAATCTTTTCTCTAATTCGTAGATTTGGTGGTTGGTGAAGGCAGTCCTGGACTTCCTTCGCTTCTTCGGGGTGTTTCTTTGCCCAAAGAGTGTCATTCCGTCTCTCCCTGCACAAACAAAGATACAATTTTAAGTCAGTGACATGTTGGTGTATTTCTCATGCTGCTATGGCATTGGCTTTGCAGGGCGTTGAACTGAGCATTTGAACATTTTAAACATATTTTGAGACTGTTGACCCCAAATCAATTATCATTTTTAAAAATAAGTTATATTAGCCTATTTTACATAATATAAACGTAGAAAATATTATTCATTCATCATAAAAAGATCAATTGCACAATTCCAGCTGGTAAATTCATGAATAGCCCATTTTTCACCTTTCCAAATTACGCACAGAAGAGATACAATGTAACATTTTCTGGCAAACAATCTTGTTTAAAGCCTAATGTCCAATGCCTATTTGTAGATACAATATTACTTCATTATATTTTCACAGATCAAATGAAAATAATAAGTTCCCTTTAAATTGTACATTGCACTGTTATGAAAGTAATAACGATATAATGATTAGAAGGCCATAAATACCATCATATTTACCTTCAGCTGCTTGCAGAACGCTAACTTCGAGCCCCTTGAAGGTTTTGCTGGCTAGTTCTTCCAGGGCGCAGAGTGGTGAGGTTTGTGTGAGCAGTGCCCTGTTGGCCAGAGCAGAGATGCTGGACGAACGGTGCTTCTCAGCCGATGAAATCAGGTGTGCTGTCCCACAAATGGTGTAACTTCGTTTCACCGAGGGTTTGTTGAGAATGTCTTGGATACTGAACGGTGTCAGTGGCTTATTCGAGTTTGCAGGCGGAGGAAGATGGTCCAACGGACTTCGCCTCCTATTCTCGACCGCGTCACATTCGGCGACTCCTCTGGATGTCATTATCAGTGCGTTAGTCGTTAGGCAAAGCTATCTTTAAAATGTTGTTGAAATGCTAACAACGAAAACAACAAACACAGATATCAAATAATATCGAACCCTATCGAAAAAAAAACTGTCACAATACAGTCACCAAATGCACGGCATGGCTGAAAACTTTCTTGCAAAAAGAAACATAAAAAAGCCCTCCTAATTCCAAACCGGGATATCTTCTTGAAAGTATTATTCCACAAAAATAGGTACAGACAATCCGAAGGAGAACTGTGCCTCCCTGAAAATGGCGAGGTCCAACGAAGTTGCAGCAACAACTGACTAACAAGTTAATATTGATTAGGACGTAATCAATTATGTCCCCACTGGCACTTTCGCCCTCTCCCTTTCACTCTCTGACTATGTTGCAGTCCAGTGCAGGGCTTTTGCGAGTGGGATGCTCCCAATAATTACAAGGCATGGTTTGAAGGAGGAGGAGCCGGTTGGAATTATAACGGGTTGCGCTCTTATCATCTTTGGGTCTAAATTAGTCGTGGGGTGAGATACCAGAATAGGCCTTACGGTAAATGAGCAAGAGAGAGTGTGCAGTCAATGGGGGATTAAATCGCATTGCGTATTTAAGTATAGTATTACAGCAATAAAGTATGTGTGATTTTTTTAGAAGACAGATACTTTGAACGTTTCCAGGCTGAATATTGGATTTGTTTTCAATTATTCTGAAATTGGTAACATTATCCTATGCTGTGGACTAAGAAGTAATTACTAGTTAGTACAGAAAGGGCATTTTCCTTCACCAAAAGCGATGGTTTTGGATGAGCCTTTATTTTCTGAAGGCAATATGGATCTAGGCAATATATCAGGACTGATGATACACTCCTTCAGGGCGGGGGAGTGAGGTGAGGAGAAGAGGAGAGGGGGAGAGAGGAGCAGCATGCATCCCTCTCAGCCTAGCCAAATCCGGGTCATAACTCACGCGAAAGGGACCTTTTACACCATCAGCTAGATATTTCATCTCGAATCAAATCTCTCTCCGGGTCCTCCCGGTCCTCGAGCTAGCGGTGGCATGATGCTTTATTTTGCTTCCGTTCTGAAAGACAAGCCGACGGGTCTATCTGCATACAAGAACGAATGATACATAATATACTTCGGTGACGTAGCCTACTTCTGCATTTCATTTTTTTAGTATCAACTCTTAGTTTATTTTTCATTCTGAATATCAAACTATTTCCGTATTAATATGTGGGACGTTGTGGAATAATATGATAACTCAACATGAATGCAATACATAAGATTAGAATACATTTAAATTACTATTAATATTATTGTAAGTGTTAGTATTAGGATTCGTATTATAAGTGATATTATTTAAGGCCTATTATAATAGTTATGCATAATATTACAACGTTATTATCAATTTGTGAATTCTGTACCTGTACAATAACAATAGCATTAGCTACCTGCGCAACTGCATAGTAAGCTAGGCTACATTTACGTTATAATAAAGTCCACATAGTTCTTCAATATTTCAACCCTGACAGACTGTGGTCTGCAAATGTTCCAGATATAACTGATACGTACCGTTATGTTTCTGAAGACTGATACATCACAAAAGAGGAGGCGTCACTAAACACTTTGATGGCTCATTCTGCACGCTCTGATGTAACGCCAGGGGAAATAAAATATCAACATAATGATAATATGTCAGCGAGAGAGAGAGTTTTGATTCTGGTGCATAAGGGACGTCTCCCACTCCATCAACAGCCATAGTGCATTATTATGTCAAAGACCCAGAGCAAAAACAGACGGGTGATAAATATTGTTGTTTTGAAAAACGTTGGGTTGAAGTCTATTTATTATACTGTATTCCGGGTTTGATATCGCCAATATTTTACCTCACGCCTCAAATATGCTACAAATGTAATTTGCAGCTGAATGTAAAATCATTCATGTGGCCCTAAGCAAACGATTAAAAAGGCATTGAAACGAAAAAGTTTAAAATAATAAATAAATAAAAGGTATTATGGAAGTGAAGAATGATGCCACGCGCGTTTTAACTATACATTTTTAATATTTGGTTCGGAACGAAACATTTGGAACGAAATATTGTCTCTGAACTAAATATATTGTGATTAACGTTTCGACTACACTGGTTACAAAATGTAGGCTACAAAGCAACTTTCTGTATTGTCGTTCTGTCAACATCAAAAATGGTTTCTGCGTGCATGGGTAAACTGCGTTCCTGGTAACTTAATCACATTTGGAAGTTCTTGCTACCCCACAGCCAAAACTCAGCACAGTTTTATTCCCGAATGTATATTTGTTTGTCGGGGGTAATATCTGATTTCAGAGGCGATGATAGATATTTTAAATGCCCCATATTGTATGAAACACGACCCATTTTTTAGGATTTAGTTGTATGACACCACATCAAACATGACAGCAAAATAATTGACAAAGATTTTAAAGTTAAAATACTCAAATCCGTAATTGTGTAGCAATCAATTGGCAGCTAATGTCCTTCCTATATGGGTTTATTTTTTGTAACACCAGAGTAATACGAGTAGGCTACATACACTATAATAGTTGTCTAGAATAACGTTAGGCTAATAGGCAATTAAACATAGTACCAGTAGCTCCAGTAGGTAGTAATCATTATGGGAATATTGATGTACACATTCGATGTATTATTATCGAATTTGCACCATCAAAGGTTACATTCCTGACAGACAAAATACTAGCTAAATAGACCATAGATATGTGGACTCTTTTGGTCTTTTGGTCTGCAACGAATAATAAATGCATAACACTCCCAATTCACACATTTCATACTGCGTTCTCCTCCTTTTTTTTACAACTTTTTGTTACACCCGATCAAGAATAACAAAGCAACAACGCACATTTTTGTCATAAGTTAATCAAAAAAAGTGTCAACAGCTGGGAACAGCCTTTCATGTAATGCTTCGTTACCAATATAAGACTTCTGTGTATGCGATTACATGGAAAACACGAATAAAACACAGAGCGCTTTCGTTTATGGTAATTATATGATATGGTATTCTCGAAGTAGGGCAAATACTTGTGAAGAGCCAAGCCTTCATAACTCTTGTCATTTAGCCGCCTGTCACACTTGATTGTGATGGACATGTCTATTGCATGTTGGAATCCGCCACTATGAGCCAACGCAGATTTGGTTCAAAGGGCTGGACTACTGCTACGATACAGCGCCTACTTTATTAAAGATAGATTTTTATCGTCATACTCTGTCCACCCCCTTGCCAAGGTCGTCAACATGCCTACTTCTCAGCTCTCCCTTAGCAAGGGAACTGTATCTGGCTAGCTATTACCAGACGGCGATGAGAAAGCGACATTCTCTGGCAACGCACCCGACATGTTCAAATGTCAAATGCTTTCAATGCAACCAGTAGTCCTGCGGTCAAGTAAAATCACAAAAATATTTTTGGGAACTGTATAAATAGCCACCCCTCAAGTAGAGGCCCTTCGTTTTCTGAGTAACATATGCATGGTCTCCACGGGCAGTAGGGCTTAGTTTGTAAACAACATAACGTCATAAACTTTATGGAGTGTACAAAATAATCAATCTTTCAACACTATACTGATGCATGATGGACCCCCACAACTGGAGACACACAGCAATCACCATGGATTAGACACTGGTTAGACAGCTGGTCTGAACTATCCACATTGTAGCCACTTTGTGAGGCCCCAAGGATGGCCTATAGCCTAACCCCCAATAGACATGTTATCTCAAATAACATCAGCTCAAGATAGAGGCTCAGATATGTCTCACAGTTAATAAATAAATCATATGTCATTACCAGGGGTAATTTGCACACTGGCATTGGACAATTCTTGAGGAAAGCCTTGAGCCTTCTATACCAAACTCCTAGAAGAGGTGGCTATGCCACACTGTGCTGCGGAGTCATAGATTATTCATTTGGGACCATACATGTGATCAAGAGTTGCACTGCATGACAAGTCAACTACATAGGCTGTACATATTTTAGCATATTACCCCAATACATTCAATGGGAACCAAACCTTGAAATGCATAGAATGTATCAACATTGAGGTCAACAGTCAATACACCAAAACAGCTTGCAATACTCTCACAGTTAATGTGGTAACAGGATAAATAAGCCAAACAGGTGCAGGAACACCCCAGTCTCTGAGTAACCACAGGGATCCTCCCACTACACCAGTATCATTACAGCCCAATCCAACACTAACAGTTGGTTCCCCCAGGTTGTTACTGACCCAGCCAGCTGGCTGGAGCCCAGTCCTGGGTTCAAATACTATTTGAAATCTTTCAAATACTTTAAGCATTTGCTTTCGCCTGCCTGGAGTACCAGGTGGTCGGGGTTGGCTCTTTTGGGGCTTTATAATTGGTTCTATCGCAGCAGGCAGGCTCAATCAAGCACAGCTAAAGTATTTGAAATAATTTCAAATAGTATTTGAACCCAGGTCTGCTCAACCAACCCAGAGTGATTGGGGGGGGCTATAAACATGGTTGGTACAGCCCAGACACAAGCGTTTCTAATCACGGAATGTACACTTTTCCACCCCAAAAACGATGAAAACCCATGAAACGGCACATATGTGTGGTTGGAGATTTTGGGAAAGGGGCTCACCAGCCCTACCACCCACCCCAACGTGAGGGTGGAGGGGCCTCACACCGCACACGGAAACAGATGTTTCATCTAGTCTGCTCAGGGATTTGAACCAGCGCCCTTTTGGTTACTGGGCCAACACCCTTAACGGCTAGGCTACCTGCCACAACCCGCGTCAGCGTCACTGGCTGGGTAGAGAGTGGCATGGTGCTTAACTGCTCGGCTACCTGCCACAACCCGCGTCAGCGTCACTGGCTGGGTAGAGAGTGGCAAGGTGCTTAACTGCTAGGCTACCTGCCACAACCCGCGTCAGCGTCACTGGCTGGGTAGAGAGTGACATGGTGCTTAACTGCTAGGCTACCTGCCACAACCCGCGTCAGCGTCACTGGCTGGGTAGAGAGTGGCATGGTGCTTAACTGCTAGGCTACCTGCCACAACCCGCGTCAGCGTCACTGGCTGGGTAGAGAGTGGCATGGTGCTTAACTGCTCGGCTACCCGCCACAACCCGTGTCAGCGTCACTGGCTGGGTAGAGAGTGACAAGGTGCTTAACTGCTAGGCTACCCGCCACAACCCGCGTCAGCGTCACTGGCTGGGTAGAGAGTGGCATGGTGCTTAACTGCTCGGCTACCCGCCACAACCCGCGTCAGCGTCACTGGCTGGGTAGAGAGTGGCATGATGCTTAACTGCTCGGCTACCCGCCACAACCCGCGTCAGCGTCACTGGCTGGGTAGAGAGTGGCAAGGTGCTTAACTGCTAGGCTAACCGCCACAACCCGCGTCAGCGTCACTGGCTGGGTAGAGAGTGGCAAGGTGCTTAACTGCTAGGCTACCCGCCACAACCCGCGTCAGCGTCACTGGCTGGGTAGAGAGTGGCATGGTGCTTAACTGCTAGGCTACCTGCCACACCCCGCGTCAGCGTCACTGGCTGGGTAGAGAGTGGCATGGTGCTTAACTGCTAGGCTACCTGCCACAACCCGCGTCAGCGTCACTGGCTGGGTAGAGAGTGGCATGGTGCTTAACTGCTAGGCTACCTGCCACACCCCGCGTCAGCGTCACTGGCTGGGTAGAGAGTGGCAAGGTGCTTAACTGCTAGGCTACCTGCCACAACCCGCGTCAGCGTCACTGGCTGGGTAGAGAGTGGCATGGTGCTTAACTGCTAGGCTACCTGCCACAACCCGCGTCAGCGTCACTGGCTGGGTAGAGAGTGGCATGGTGCTTAACTGCTAGGCTACCTGCCACAACCCGCGTCAGCGTCACTGGCTGGGTAGAGAGTGGCATGGTGCTTAACTGCTAGGCTACCTGCCACAACCCGCGTCAGCGTCACTGGCTGGGTAGAGAGTGGCATGGTGCTTAACTGCTAGGCTACCTGCCACACCCCGCGTCAGCGTCACTGGCTGGGTAGAGAGTGCCATGGAGCTTAACTGCTAGGCTACCTGCCACAACCCGCGTCAGCGTCACTGGCTGGGTAGAGAGTGGCATGGTGCTTAACTGCTAGGCTACCTGCCACACCCCGCGTCAGCGTCACTGGCTGGGTAGAGAGTGGCATGGAGCTTAACTGCTAGGCTACCTGCCACAACCCGCGTCAGCGTCACTGGCTGGGTAGAGAGTGGCATGGTGCTTAACTGCTAGGCTACCTGCCACAACCCGTGTCAGCGTCACTGGCTGGGTAGAGAGTGGCATGGAGCTTAACTGCTCGGCTACCTGCCACACCCCGCCTCAGCGTCACTGGCTGGGTAGAGAGTGGTATGGAGCTTAACTGTAGGACCTTTTTATTACTTCTAAAGGAATACTACTGATGGAGGTTGACTTTTTAATCATGTCTATCTAAATCAAAGCATATAGTCACTGTTGTTTTCTACGGAGGGAGTGTCAGTGTCAATGGGTGCAAGACATAACCCTACTGCTCTTGACCTGAATACTTCTGAGTACCTTCTGCAATATTTGCTTCTGTTTAACGGTCAGTCAATGGTCAAGATGTTGAAATGGCAGATTGTGGCTTTAAAGGGCAACTCCGCCACTTTTCAACCTAATTTTCATCACCTCCAGCACACGGTGCATTTCTACGTTTTGACGGGGAAAGAAGAGAAAGTAAAAAAGTGATATGCGATGACATCATCAAAGGTTACAAGATTTAAACCAGTGACGGTCTAACACTGTGAGATTCATGGTGCCATGCGGAGCAACTAAATACCCTCCATGTCAGGACCCGGTTACGAACCCGGGTCTCCGGAGTGAGAAACAGTCACTTAACCAACTGAGCCACGAGTAGTCGGCAGGACCCAGAAGATGAGGCAGACACAGCAGTACTTGAGACGGTGTATTTAATGAAGTAAAAAGTGAAGTCCTTCAAGAAAACATGTAACTCCACAACCTCAAAAGGAATTCCACAAGAACAAAGTTAATCCTCCAAGGCAAAAAGGTAAATCCACAAGGTGGTAGGTATAGCATAAAAAGCCTCAAAAGATACTCAAAAATAAATAAACAAGAACAAAAAACAGAATTCCACAAGAGAGTCCACCGGGATCAGTAAGAGTTCACAGAATACTAGGGCTGGGTTCTAACATACAAACACAGAGCAAAGAACTGAGGAAAACTAAGGGTTTAAATACAATCAGGGGAAACGAGGCACAGGTGCAAATAATAATGGGGATCAAGGGAAAACAAAAGGTCAAAAAGCACAATGGGGGCATCTAGTGACCAAAAACCGGAACAACCCTGGCCAAATCCTGACACTCCAGTAAGCAAGAATCTCATCGCAGGTTTTGAAAATGTTACTTTTAATCCACAGAAAATAATTTTTTAGGACCTTTCCTCTCTTTTTAACCGCAGATCATAGAAACGCGCACTTTTTCTGCATACAGTATGTAGACACTCGTAATGGTGCTGGAGATGATGAATATGAAGAGTGGCGGAATTGCCCTCATAAGAGCATAGGCTAACATTTTTCCATGGATAGAGTGCCACACATTCCATCTGCATTCATACTACCACAGTTTCCTCTATACCAGCTGCATACTTCACTTGAATGAGTTTTCTCCCTCATATACATCTCTCAGTTCAGTAATGCAGTAAACTATAGCGTTGAAGGGCTTGGGAGAGTTAACTGGCTGCGACCTGTATAGTTTATATTGTTTATATTCATATTCATTGGGTTTTGATCATGTAAACTGTCAGAGGAGACCCGGGGAGAAATGATGACGACAATCCTTAGTTTTCCTTTGATTTTCATTAGATTAGTTTTATTTGATGTAAACGGAACTGCAATTACAGGAGAGTATAAACAGATATGGATGAAGGGGAGACGGTGGTGGAACCATCCTCTCACAATAAACAACACTGTAAACTTTGGATTCAAATGAGAGTTTTACTGAGATAGAGTGTACAGTTCTTCACAGAAGTCAATAAAGGACTCGATGCGTTGAGATCCATGTGTTCAACGAATTTCAATCCCATACAGTGCATTCATGCCTGTACAGTGCCTAGTGAAAGTCAACTCACCTCTTGCACAGTTGTCACATTTGTTCTGCCTTAAATGTACATCTTAAAAGGGATTGGAGTCGATGTTTGTCCCACAGATCTACACATCCTGATCCACATTTTCAAAAGGGAAAGAAAAACATTTTCTAAATTAATAAAACATAAATAATAAATTATATTGATTGCGTCTTCAACCCCCAGAGTTAATACTTGGTAGAAACACCTTTGGCAGCAATTACAGCTGTAAATCCTGTTGAATTAGATTCTACCAACTCTGCACAACTCTCAGGGCAACAGACAGTGGATTCAGAAAGTATTCAGACCCCTTGACTTTATCCACATTTTGTTACGATACAGCCTTATTTTAAAATGGACTCAGTTGATTTTTTTCCCCTCATCAATCTACAAACGATACCCAATATTGACAGAGCAAAAATCTTTTTTTTGTGTGTGTGTGCAACTTTATATAAAAAAAACAGAAATATCACATTTACATGAGTATTCAGACCCTTTACTCAGTACTTTGTTGAAGCACCTTTGGCAGTGATTACAACCTCGAGTCTTCATCGACAAGCTTGGCATACCTGTATTTGGTGAGTTTCTCCCATTCTCTCAAGTTCTGTCAGGTTGGATGGGGAGCGCTATTTCCAGGTCTCTCCAGAGATGTTCAATCAGGTTCAAGTACGGGCTCTGGCTGGGCCACTCAAGGATATTCAGGGACGTGTCCCGTAGCCATTCCTGTGTTGTCTTGGCTGTGTGTTTAGGGTCATTGTCCTGTTGGAAGGTGAACCTTGACCCAAGTCTGAGGTCCTGCTCGCTCTGGAACAGGTTTTCATCCAGGATCTCTCTGTACTTTGCTCCATTCATCTTTCCCTCGATCCTGACTAGTCTCCCAGTCCCTGCCGCTGAAAAACATCCCCACAGCATGATGCTTCCACTACCGTGTTTCACCGTAGGGATGGTGCCAGGTTTCCTCCATCCAGTGATGCTTGGCATTCATGTCAAAGAGTTTAAGCTTGGTTTCATCAGCCCAGATAATCTTATTTCTCATGTTCTGAGAGTCTTTAGGTGCCTTTTGGCAAACTCCAAGTGGGCTGTCATGTGCCTTTTACTGAGGAGTGGCTTTCGTCTGGCCACTCTACCATAAAGGCCTGATTGGTGGAATGATGCAGAGATCGTTGTCCTTCTGGAAGGTTCTCCCATCTCCACAGAGGAACTCTAGAACTTTGTCAGAGTGACCATCAGTTTCTTGTTCCCAGTTCCCTGACCAAGGCCCTTCTCCCCCGATTGCTCAGCTCTAGGAAGTGTCTTGGTGGTTCTAAACTTCTTCCATTTAAGAATGATGGAGGCCACTGTGTTCTTGTGCACCTTCAATGCTGCAGAAATGTTCTGGTACCCTTCCCCAGATCTGTGCTTTGACACAATCCTGTCTCGGAGCTCTACAGACAATTTCTTCGATCTCATGTCTTGGTTTTTGCTCTGACATGCACTGTCAACTGTGGGACCTTACATAGACAGGTGTGTGCCTTTCCAAATCATGTCCAATCTATTGAATCAAGTTGTAGAAACATCTCAAGGATGATCAATGGGAACAGATTGAGGTAAAATCGTGTAGATTGAGGTACATTTTTAAATGTTTTAATCCATTTTAGAATGAGGCTGTAACGTAACCAAATGTGGAAAAAGTCAAGGGGTCTGAGTGGTCCAGTCGCAGTCCTGACAAAAAAAAACTACTTGAAATTCAGAGATAAGGTTTGAATATTGTTGTCCATCAATGATTCCAAATCAAATTTACTGAGCAAAAAAATGGATATATGTTGCCCTAAGAGTTATGCAGAGTTCATAGAATCATATTCAAAATTAATTACAACTGTAATTGTTGCCAAAGGTGCTTCCACCAAGTATGAACTCTGGGTTGTGAAGACATACGCAATAAATACACCTTCGTTTATGTGTTTTATTCATTTAGAAAATGTTCCACAAAATGTGGAAAAAGTCAAGGGGTCTGAATACTATCCGAATGCACTGCATATCCATTGAATCATAGATGGACAGCAATATATTCAAACATTCTCTGAGTTTCAGGCAAAGGACTGCGACTGAATCCCTTAATTATCTCTTGGGAAGTCATTCATGGTGTGTCCTTGGCATTAAAATGTGCGTAATTATCCTGCTGAAACATACAACTCTATCCCAGGGTCAGGTATTCAGGAGACTGAGTCAGCTCTCTTCCTCTATAGCTTTTTACCTGAGTTTGTTAGGATCAAAATAAATATGAAAAAAGCAAACGCCCAGGTAAAACGTTAGAGGAAAACATGCCTCCTTCTTCTGAATACATAACCCCGAGATAGAGTTTTATATTTCAGCTGGACAAGTGCACCATATTGAATGTCAAAGATACCAGAATGGCGTTCCAAGAGGTGTTGGGTGTTTCTGAATGGTCCGGTCTCAGTCCTGACAATAAAACTGCTTGAATATCAAGGTTTGAGTATTGCTGTCCATAAATGAAACCTCCCCCCCAAAAAATGTACTGAGCTTGAGCAATTTAGGGAAAAAACGATGGATATATGTTGCCCTAAGAGTTGTGCAGAGTTGGTAGAATCATATTCAAAATGAATTACAGCTGTGATTGCTGCCAAAGGTGTTTCCACCGAGTATCAACTCTGGGTTGTGAAGACATACGCAATAAATACACCTTCTTTTATGTGTTTTATTCACTTAGGAAATGTTCAATAGCTTACTTTGTCTTTCACTTTGAAAATGTGGCCGTGTAGATCTGGAGGGAAAAAGGGAAAGGGAAAAAATCAAATTGAATCCCTTTTTAGATGTTATTTTAAGGTAGCAAAATGTGACACTTGTGAAAGGGGTGAGTAGACTTTCAGTAGGGTCTGTATGAATTTATATATCAGTGAAATCCAGTGTAAATTTCCTTCCAAACGTTAACATGGGAACCACAGGTTATGAGAGTAATCTCGATAGCTAGAACCAAATCTTTGAACTGGCAAGCTACTTTGTATCATCTGTCACAAGTGACCATGTAGAGAGCAACATGTTCAATGTATCCCAACCCACACCAATCATTCCATTTAGTTAAATCGTACAAAACCCAAAGGTCCCCAATAATTATCTGACGGGTGTTAGATCTGTGAATGAGCTGGACCACCACAGGTCAGCTGTTCCTGAGAGGGAAGATGGGATGACACTGTCTGTCTGTCTGTCTGTCTGTCTGTCTGTCTGTCTGTCTGTCTGTCTGTCTGTCTGTCTGTCTGTCTGTCTGTCTGTCTGTCTGTCTGTCTGTCTGTCTGTCTGTCTGTCTGTCTGTCTGTCTGTCTGTCTGTCTGTCTGTCTGTCTGTCTGTCTGTCTGTCTGTCTGTCTGTCTGTCTGTCTGTCTCTCCTCTCTCTCGCCTCGCTCTCTCTCTCTCTAGCTCTCTCTCTCTTGCTCTCTCTCTCTCTCTCTCTCTTGCTCTCTCTCTGTCTCTAGCTCTGTCTCTGTCTCTTGCTCTGTCTCTGTCTCTCTGCCCCTCTCCTCTCCTGCCACAACAGTCTTTCAATTAGCTAGCAATGGCCCTCTTACAAGACGAGCGTCTGGCGAGGTTGGCCCGCAGCAGATGCCAAGGAGGATTGGGCTGTTCATTTAGAATAGGGGGAGTTTATTGAATTGCCATTAGGGTGGAGCTGCCTATTCATGACGGAGAGAGCTCTTTGTGTGGAAGGGGCTGCTAGATTGGAGTCTATAGTGCTGCAGGTTAGTTCATTCTGTTGAGGGATGGGTGAGGGATGGATAAATGATGTTAGGCTCATCTGGTTTGGAATGAATATGTTTTTTAAATTTTATTCAAAGGGTTAGCTAGGTGGTATTGTAATTGAGATGTAATAAGAAATTTCAAAATCAGTTTTTCCATTGTATTGCTTAGCCTGTAAGAAAATCCACTTCCCTACTTTTTTTATGTGAAATTATTATTTCCTCCGATAAATAAAGTTAGGTACAAACTCAACTCCCTGTTTCACTTGGTCATACAGTGCAGTCAGTGTGTTTTCCTCTTTCCCAAGCCCAGTCAGTCAGTCCTACATGACAGTGAAAGAGAGATGAACCCCGTTGGGCTGAAGCCATTCTGAGCCATCAGCCAATGATTTGTCTACTCTCAGTGGGTGTAGTCATATAGCACCTGGCTTCCCTACGCCGAGGAATATGGTTGCTGCCAACGCCATAAACTAACATACACACAACCATATGCCCCCTTTGTTATTGTAATGAGTTCCAATGAGCTCTGAGAGGACAACATTCACTTTTCCTCTTTTCATTTGGCGACACAGGGGCCGTCAAAGCAAACCCCATGTGGTGAGGGCCGGGGTCAAGTGGGAGACACTGCAGACACACACACACACACACACACACACACACACACACACACACACACACACACACACACACACACACACACACACACACACACACACACACACACACACACACACACACACACACACACACACACACACACACACACACACACACACACACACACACACACACACACACACACGCGCAAGTACATGCACAGACATCCCATTCCCTTCCATACCTCCTCTCCCCCTCCCTCCTTCCCTCCCATCCCATCCCCTTCCCTCCCATCCCCTTCCCTTCCATCCCCTTCCCTTCCCTTCCCTTCCCTTCCCTTCCCTTCCCTTCCCTTCCCTTCCCTTCCCCCTTCCCTTCCCTCCCTCCCTTCCCTCCCTCCCTCCCTCCCTTCCCTCCCTCCCTCCCTCCCTCCCTCCCTCCCTCCCTCCCTCCCTCCCTCCCATCCCATCCCATCCCACCCCCCCCTTCCCTTCCATCCCTCCTCTCTCCCTCCCTCCTTCCTTCCTTCCCTCCCATCCCACCCCCTTCCCTTCCATCCCTTCTTTCCTCCTCCTACTTTTAACCCCTGTGGGCTGAACTGAGGAAATGTGAATTAGCTTCGTCAATGCGGAGGTTAACATTGTGCAAAGATGCCAGTGACCTCTCGTTGTATTCTTGGTTTGATGTCTTTCTTAAGGCCAAACACTTATGAATAAAAATGTGGAAGGGGGAGAGGGATTTGACAAAGAGATTTGTCTGACTAATGCAAAAGCACAGCCCCTGAGGGAAAGATGGGTGCTTGTTTAAACCCCGACACCATTGAATCAACCCCCCCCCCTTAATATTATCAATCATGAAGAGACTCACAGAGTCTGCTAATGTTATTATGCCATAATTGTTTGACAATAATCTTCATTTGTCTCTAATGAAAAGTGCCTGTTTTTATCATAATAATGCAACAATGTCATTAATATTAATATGACACTACATATGTTATGGTTTTACGTTGTAGATGTACAAGGAAAATGTATGTTTATTGTATGATGAGCGTGTAGAAATAAAAGCTTGTGTTTTACCACGATGAGTACAAATAACTGGAAGCTGTTTTCTCCTGTTCAGCATTTTTGTTGTTGTGTAGTTGTAATATTGTACAAGTTTAGAATGACACAGGTTTGAGGCTATCTGACTGAGCTCTCCATAAAGCTGCTTTGGAAATCAAATTAAAGAAATAAAACCTGCGGCGCTAAAGGGTGAGAGGTCTTAACCTTTAACCCTAATATAATTGAAAAACATGTCGATGTCTCTCCCCACAATAGGTCACCTTTGGACGAAAATTTTGGGTTTTTGTTGAGTAACTGAAATTCAGGCATTTTATCGTTAGAGTGAAAGCTAATGTTTTCTATTTGAATTAGAGAAGAACTCACATTGAAACGTTTTTTTGCTAATTTCAACCAATCAGCTGCGTTGACGATGCATCTGGATTATGTTGTAACAATGTCAATTGTAAAGTTAGCTTGACTGAACTAGGAAAACAAAATGGAAACAGGTCAAAAACAGCACGCTGATTATTTTTGCAGCGGACTGTACAACCCTGACAACACATCCTCACTTCCTAGTGTGTGTAAACAAACAAAGACTATACACTCCCACACACAGATTAAATGCTCCACGGGGCCTGTGTTGTGTTCAGAACTTGATTAAAAGCTTCTCGTTTTCATACCATGCTCTTACAGTGAGGAGCCACATCCCCAATATATCACGTCATTATCGTAGGTAATTAACATGAGCACGCGGTGCTAGAAGGTGCCTGGTGTGCTAAGCAAAATGGACTGGTTTAATTGCGGAGGATATACAGTAATATTCAAGCAGGGCTCATCTCATGTAGAAAGGCATGCAGGGATGAATAATCCAGGGTTTAGCATAGATAATCTAGATCAACAGTACTGCAGTTTATTATGACGAACCCTTGCATAGCAACCACTGTCTTATGGTTTTACAGTAATGCAGCACTAATTGCATTTGCAACATCTAAACCACAATTCTACATAGACTAAAGCTCGTTTCACGTAACGACTTGATGCATAGGACATTACAACGCTGACCGTATCCAAGATGCAGAGAATACAAGCCAAGTCCCGAAAGATTCACCCGCGATAATTACTCTGATAGTCTGAGATTTACACTGTGATATCCACTTCTGCTGCCTGCTTCACCTTTTCACAGTAGAATAGAAATATCCCTCCATCATCATAATCACTACCGTTCTCATTTCTCCCAACTCATTCTATCTCTCGCTCACCCCCATCTCTCTCGCCCGTTGGTCCCCCCTCTCTTTCTCTCTCTCTCTCTCTCTCTCGCTCCCTCCTTCCCTATTTCCTGTAATGTGCAATCGCTCACAGGCGACCAGCAGCAATAACCTCTCTCTTCCGAGAAAGAAGAGAGAGAGAGAGAGATTTTGAAGGGAAAGGCCCTAAGGAGGAGGGTGGCCATTCATCCAGATCTGTGTCTGCTGCATGGCGTTTAAGCTGCCCGAGCAGCAGAGCAGCTTCAACTAATGCCCTGCTCGCCTCGTCACCATCACCGCTACAGAGCTGCTTTATGGGCTCAGCGGCCATATTTCTGTCTGTCTGTCTGTCTGTCTGTCTGTCTGTCTGTCTGTCTGTCTGTCTGTCTGTCTGTCTGTCTGTCTGTCTGTCTGTCTGTCTGTCTGTCTGTCTGTCTGTCTGTCTGTCTGTCTGTCTGTCTGTCTGTCTGTCTGTCTGTCTGTCTGTCTGTCTGTCTGTCTGTCTGTCTGTCTGTCTGTCTGTCTGTCTGTCTGTCTGTCTGTCTGTCTGTCTGTCTGTCTGTCTGTCTGTCTGTCTCTCTGTCTCTCTCTCCTCTCTCTCGCCTCTCTCTCTCTCTCTCTCTCTCTCTCTCTCTCTCTCTCTCTCTCTCTCTCTCTCCCTCTCGCTGTCGATGGAGTTATTCCTCTCTCTCTTTCTCATTTCCCTCTCTCTCTGGCATTATTTGTCTCTCTCTGTCTCTCGCTCTGCCGATGGCTTTAGTCATCTCTCTCACCATTTCCCTAACTATCCGCTCTCTCGCTGACTTTATCCACCCTCTCCCTCTCCCTCCCTCTCTCTCTCTGTAAGAGGGGCCTTAGACAAGAAATCACTCGCGTTCAGCCGAGGAGGACACACTCCACTTAGATAAATATCCCCGGCGCTCGCCGTAGAGCCGCTTCAGATTTATTATACGCCTGCCGAGCGGGCAGAACATTGACTTGTTTCATGGGGGCAGGCTAGTGACGCATCGCCCTAAGAAAAGAGAAAGAGAGGAGAGAGTGATGGGGAGTGAAAGGGATAAAGAATGATAAAGAGAGGAGGAGAGAGGGGGGGGGGGAGTTTGGGAAGGAGCAATGTAGAGAGAGCGGGAAATGAGAGAGAAATGACTGAGGGAGAGACAGGAAGAGGGAGAATCGAGACACACACAGAGAGAGAGAGAGAGAGAGAGAGAGAGAGAGAGAGAGAGAGAGAGAGAGAGAGAGAGAGAGAGAGAGAGAGAGAGAGAGAGAGAGAGAGAGAGAGGGAAAAACAAGAAAGGGAGTGAAGCGAGAGAAAGGGAGACGAGGGAAAAACAAGGGAGTGAGACGAAAGGAGAGAGAGAGAGAGGGATGTCCCCTCCCTTGTGCCGGAGGATAAAGCCATCAGAATGGGAAACAGGGATGAGTGAAACGGTACAGCTGACGTTTATATAAGAGGATATTGATGGGATGAGACAAGATGGCCGCAAACACACATACATACAGACACACACAGGCACACACACACACATACACACACACCCTCCTCCCCTCCTCTCCCTCCACTCCCTTTGGACAAAGACATGTCATTGGTCAGTATTTCTTCCTCGAGAGAAAAGGGGAAGGGGGGCACAAGCTCAGGTGACTTCAATTTTTCTTAAGGGAATGTCAAAGTTGAAATCACAAACTTCCGAAGCCTTTGTAAACCTCAAATACACCACACATTTTTACAGGAGTCAGGGTGATCCAATGACGATCCTACATCTGTAAGACTACGGCCACGAATGCATCGTCTTCTCTCTCTCTCTCTCTCTCTCTCTCTCTCTCTTCTCTCTCTCTCTCTCTCTCTCTCTCTCTCTCTCTCTCTCTCTCTCTCTCTCTCTCTCTCTCTCTCTCTCTCTCTCTCTCTGTCTGTCTGTCTGCAGGTCTTCTTCACAGACAACTACAGCCGCCACATACAAGGTTCAATAAAGCTTGCTGCATCTCTCTCCCGTCTATCTCCTTCTCTCTCTCTCTCTTTCTCTATCTCTCCCCATGTACTTCTCTTTATTTCTCTCTATCTTCTGGAAAAAACAGCAGTGTTTCACTTCTGTCTTCGTTCTATCTACAGAGAGAGGAGAGGAATCCTTGCTTTCTCCTCATCCCTCGTTCTTTCTCTGAGAAGGTGTAGTGAATGGGGGGTCCAGGCGACGGCAGGGAGGAGAGCGATGGGGCGTGCAGGATTTCTGCTTGTATCAGCACCTGGGCTAGCACCAAAGGAGGGGGGTAGAGGGTGTGTGTGTGTGTGTGTGTGTGTTAGAGAGAGAGAGAGAGAGAGAGAAGAGAGAGAGAGAGAGAGAGAGAGAGAGAGAGAGAGAGAGAGAGAGAGAGAGAGAGAGAGAGAGAGAGAGAGAGAGAAAGGGGCTAGTGGGAGAGAGGAAGGGGGGTTATAGAGCATAATTTAGTCTTGCCAAAGCTCAAGGCTCATGTCAACCTTGGATAGGGGAGCTGGCTGGGTGGTGGGGATGATGATTTGAGCAAGGAATTAAATTACCAATCAATGTTTATACTATGCTGAATAAGGGCTTTATTAAGATAAGGTGAAACACCCAATCACTTGATATGTGTGCGCGCTGTGGGTGGGGGATTAGACGTGGTAAACAGGACATCAGGAGATGACGTCAAAACCGACCACTTGAGGAAACGGTCACTGCTATTACCTTCAAGTCGTCTTGGGTGTGAGCCGCGAGCTCCAGATCCAAGGGTCATGTGTTCAATCCCAGTGCTAGATACTATTTGTTTAGATTGTTTTGTTTTATACCTATTCCAAACCCGAACCCTTAACTCAACCAAGAAACATTAACCCTTAACTTAACTAAGAAACCTTGACCCTTAACTCAACCAAGAAACATTAACCCTTAACTCAACCAAGAAACATTAACCCTTAACTCAACCAATAAACATTAACCCTTAACTCAACCAAGAAACATTAACCCTTAACTTAACTAAGAAACCTTGACCCTTAACTCAACCAAGAAACATTAACCCTTAACTCAACCAAGAAACATTAACCCTTAACTCAACCAAGAAACATTAACCCTTAACTCAACCAAGAAACATTAACCCTTAACTCAACCAATAAACATTAACCCTTAACTCAACCAAGAAACATTAACCCTTAACTTAACCAAGAAACATTAACCCTTAACTTAACTAAGAAACCTTGACCCTTAACTCAACCAAGAAACATTAACCCTTAACTCAACCAAGAAACATTAACCCTTAACTTAACCAAGAAACATTAACCCTTAACTTAACTAAGAAACCTTGACACTTAACTCAACCAAGAAACATTAACCCTTAACTCAACCAAGAAACATTAACCCTTAACTCAACCAAGAAACATTAACCCTTAACTCAACCAAGAAACATTAACCTTTAACTCAACCAATAAACATTAACCCTTAACCAAGAGACATTAACCCTTAACTTAACCAAGAAACATTAACCCTTAACTTAACTAAGAAACCTTGACCCTTAACTCAACCAAGAAACATTAACCCTTAACTTAACTAAGAAACCTTAACCCTTAACTCAACCAAGAAACATTAACCCTTAACTTAACCAAGAAACATTAACCCTTAACTTAACTAAGAAACCTTAACCCTTAACTTAACCAAGAAACATTAACCCTTAACTTAACTAAGAAACCTTAACCCTGAACTTAACCAAGATATTTGATTGTGTGTGTGTGTGTGTGTGTGTCTATGTGCGCCTGTGTGTGTGTGTGTGTGTGTGCGCCTGTGTGTGTGTGTGTGTGTGTGTGTGTGTGTGTGTGTGTGTGTGTGTGTGTGTGTGTGTGTGTGTGTGTGTGTGTGTGTGTGTGTGTGTGTGTGTGTGTGTGTGTGTGTGTGTGTGTGTGTGTGTGTGTGTGTGCCTGTGTCTGAATTTATTTTTACCCCAGTAGTCTTCAGTAGCCTACAACACTTAGGCCTCCCGAGTGTGTCAAGGCAATAAAACACTCAAGAACAAACAACTAACACACACCACTACTTTCATATGACCTCAGGTTTCTTTGAGGAGGAGTGTGTGTGTGTATTTGTGTATTTGTGTGTGTGTATTGCACATGTGTGTTTACGCTCAAGTGTGTGTGTGTGTGTGTGTGTGTGTGTGTGTGTGTGTGTGTGTGTGTGTGTGTGTGTGTGTGTGTGTGTGTGTGTGTGTGTGTGTGTGTGTGTGTGTGTGTGTGTGTGTGTGTGTGTGTGTGTGTGTGTGTGTGTGCACACAGGTGTGTGTGTGTGTGTGTATATGCACACAGGTGTGTGTGTGTGTGTGTGTGTGTGTGTGTGTGTGTGTGTGTGTGTGTGTGTGTGTGTGTGTGTGTGTGTGTGTGTGTGTGTGTGTGTGTGTGTGTGTGTGTGTGTGTGTGTGTGTGTGTGTAGGCTAAACTCCAAAGTGTAACTGGAGTGGCAACAGAGCCGATTGAGTCCCCCTGACCTCTTTCTCTCCCCTCTCCCTGTGTCTGTAACTCAATCACAGCTATAGGCTGAAGGGGCGACACCTTAACCCCGCACGGTCAGGAACTGGCCGGCAGCGCCGCGTCGTTAATGCTCCCCCTAACAGGCGTGACGGCACCGGTCTCATATCCCCCCGGAACACAAAGCCCGCCATTTTCAGTTTCCATCTAGAACGACTGAGAGAGATAAGGTAGATTTATTGTGTGGTGGAAACATGTTTGTCTATGGAATTTCCATGGTGGTTGACACCTGACATTAATGTGGCCATTAAGAGAATTAATGATGTTTCCGCGTTGACGGGATTAAGAGGTATCTGCTTTCTTTGCGAGACACAAATGCGGAAAAAACACACACACACACAATTGGGAAGGGAGTCTTGTAACGATTGTTAATCTTCATTATTTTAAATGGGTTTAAGATATTCTTCAGTGTAGATGAGAACATGAGATTGGATGTTGATTTGGGCTGACCTTGGTTCATTTTCTCACACTATAGAATGACAGAGGACTAGGTCAGTAATACAGTTACATGTTTTAACAGGGGAAACTGCACTAATTATGACACGTCTGGTTCATCCTTGAGCCTAAATGATGGACTCTGTGTTGCATCAGCTGCTGAGTGGTGAGGACCTCCAACACTCAGATTAAGGGACTGTTACACCTGCGCACTGACACACTGGGTTCTATGTGTGTGTGTGTGTGTGTGTGTGTGTGTGTGTGTGTGTGTGTGTGTGTGTGTGTGTGTGTGTGTGTGTGTGTGTGTGTGTGTGTGTGTGTGTGTGTGTGTGTGTGTGTGTGTGTGTGTGTGTGTGTGTGTGTGTGTGTGTGTGTGTGTGTGTGTGTGTGTGTGTGTGTGTATGGGTATGTTTAACAGATGAGGCTGTCTTTCCCAACCGCATCAATGCCTTCATATTACCCAATTCTACTGCTGTTGTACTAACACTTGGCCCACTGATTCACAGAAACAGGAAGCCACAAGTTACATTAAAAAAAGAAGCTAATCTGTGCTGGCACATTTGCGCATAGTGGAACAGGTGCAGCGTTTTTAGCTATAGTGAAGCATTCCGTTAGCGTCTCCCTGTGTGTAGGGGAGCGTGATGGGGACAAGGTCAGTAACATGGGATGAACATTCCCGTGACCCCCCTCGTAAACCTTGGAGGTGCCACGAGGAAAAGTGTCAGGAATACACGTTCTGAAGTGAAGGAGAAGCCTAATGCGCCAATGCCAATGTGTGTCGGTATGCATGATACGTCATTCTCTGGATGAATCTTGTCCTCCGATGGTTATTTTGATTCTGGAATAAAGCCACATATCGTTTATCACATATATCATTGCATAATGGCTATTGATATTGATCTAGCGCTTTTTAACATATCTGGCTCAATGATGAGATGAGATGGGGAGATGAAAACACACACGCAAGGACACACACATAAACACACACGCACACGCACACAAACACATACACCTCACCGTTGCGTCCGGAGCTGCCACTCATGTTTATGATCACGCCCTGTGTTGGGGCGAGGGATTAGCCCGAGGTCAGAGGTCGAGGCAGAGGGATTCCAGGGCTAACACGCCCGCTAGTGGGAGAGATGTGAGGGCCACATGTGAGGGATCACGCCCCAGAGGAGGTGGTGCAAAAACAAAGAGAAGGCCAAAGGTACACGCAGGACAAATAGCACAGAATAACACCACCAGGATCATGCTTGTCTGTCTGGAGATTATAGGGCTGGTAGAGCAAGGTGTCATGAGACAGTACGGGTGATGATAGATGATGAACTTTAACCTCAGCAGGATTGTATTGTATTTTAGAAGACAAACCAATTGGCAAGTTCACTAGTTTGTTTATATATTATAAATCAATCAGACTTAGATGTCATGAAATAGTATGGGATGATAGATGATAGATGATAGATTATGATCTGCTATTTAACTCTAGTAGGTTGTACATTTCTTGCAATGGCCATTATTAAACTCACAGTTAAAAACCAAAGCCTCAGGATAGAAGTTAGCTTGCTTTGTGCCGTGTGGTTTGGCCCCAAAGCAAGTCAACTGCCATTGTATTTAAAACCTCTCTGGGATATTCGGGACGGTAGCGTCCCACCTCAACAACTTGAGCCAAATTCAAAACAACAGAAATCTTATAATTCAAATTCCCCAAGCATACAAGTATTTTGCACAATTTTAAAGATAAACTTCTCGTTAATCCAGCCACAGTGTCCGATTTCAAAAAGGCTTTATGGCGAAAGCACCACAAACGATTGTGTTAGGTCAGAGCCAAGTCATAGAAAAACACAGCCATTTTTCCAGCCAAAGACAGAAATATAGATCAAATTAATCACTAACCTTTGATGATCTTCATCAGATGACACTCATAGGACTTCATGTTACACAATACATACATGTTTTGTTTGATAAAGTTCATATTTATATTTAAAAAATCTGAGTTTACATTGGCGCGTTACGTTCAGTAGTTCCAAAACATCCGATGATTTTGCAGAGACCCACAGCAATTTACAGAAATACTCATCATAAATGTTGATGAAAATACAAGTGTTATAAATGGAACTTTAGATAAACTTCTCCTTAATGCAACCGCTGTGTCAGATTTCATAAAAGCTTTACCAAAAAAGCACACCATGCAATAATCTGAGTACAGCGCTCAGACAACAAAGCAGCCAAACAGATATTCACCATGTTGTGCAGTCAACAGAAGTCAGAAATAGTATTATAAGTATTCATTTACCTTTGATGATCTTCATCAGAATGCACTCCCAGGAATCCCAGTTCCACAATAAATGTGTGATTTGTTCGATAAAGTCCCTCATTTATGTCCATATACCTCCTTTTTGTTTGCGCGTTTAGTACATAATCCAAAATCAGGACACGCCGGCAAGTCCATGCAAAAGTTCAGACTAAAAATTATATTACAGTTCGTAGAAACATGTCAAACAAAGTATATAATCAATCTTTAGGATGTTTTTATCATAAATCTTCCGGATTTAGAGAATTCCTTTGTCTGTAGAAATGCAATGGAATGAAAGCTAACTCTCACATGAACACGCGTCACGAGCTCATGGCACTCTGCCAGGCACCTGGCTCAAACAGCCCTTATGAGCCCCCACCTCACAGTAGAAGCATCAAACAAGGTTCTAAAGACTGTTGACATCTAGTGGAAGCCTTAGGAAGTGCATTATGACCCTATAGACACTGTGTTTTTGATAGGGAATGAGTTGAAAAACTACAAACCTCAGATCTCCCACTTCCTGGTTGGATTTTTTTCTCAGGTTTTTGCCTGCCATATGAGTTCTGTTATACTCAGACATCATTCAAACAGTTTTAGAAAATTCCGAGTTTTCTATCCAAATCTACTAATAATATGCATACAGTATATTAGCAACTGGACCAGAGTAGCAGGCAGTTTTACTCTGGGCACCTTATTCATCAAAGCTACTCAATACTGTACCCCAGTCCCAAAGAAGAAATCTACCCATCGTTATTTGAAGATGTAAATTGATGAAACTAAAGCTGAGATGATATAGGACTCTTCAAACAAGTTTATTGTGATGGAACCCAACAAAATATACCAGGATGTAAAACCATAATGGAGTGTTTTTATTTTAATTTTACTGTGTATGAACTTCCCATTTCTCTTTCACTGGTAAACAACAATTTAATATCAAAATGAATGACGAGAGAAAGACCGATGCTCAAAACAGATTTTCTTCCAGATTTTCTTCCGACTCAAGCCATATTAATGTCCCTTGCCACAGGTGTCAAGATAAATCTATTTTTCATTTCGCCTTTGAATCATATAGGAATATTGAATTACCCCCTTCGCTCTACAGACGTAGAGGTATTGTGGATTACTTTGACTGATAAACTGTCTTCGCAAGTCCAAGTTAGAGGCATTCAAACAGTAATACACGAGTGGAGGATAAACCTACCGGCTTCCTACAGACTATAGCTGTACCGCCACCGTGACAAATATGATGTGGGCATTTATATATAATATATAATATGCAGGCAGCTTCTGAACTGAGAACACTACCATGCTGCTGAGAAATCGTTGGTCAGGTTTTACGAGCGTTCTCATCGGTTATGACAGTTTTACCCTTGAACACTGGGGAAGACTCGGACAGAATGGTGAGGGAAACTAAAAATGTAAACATGTTGTGGTCTTGAAATCTAGTGAAACTGCATTGGTAGAGTCGATATGTCCACTCTTACTATAAGGAAACATGACAAGGCCTAAAGCAGGGACTTTTTCCTGAACATGTGACCAGACTAGGAAAAACTCTGAGCCCTAGTTATATGGCCCATATTTTTTATTATATACAGTATATATTCTTAATATATGACTCTAGTGTGGAGGAGGTATGTGATACCACATACCATCACATGCCCTTGCATACAATACAAACTAAACAACCCTATACATTACAGAGTACATGGAAAATAATGCCCCCTACTTGGATCATTAGGGTAATATAATCAAAATAACACATTAGTAGGAAGACTTTACACGTCGAAGAACATTACTAGAGAAAAGTCCCTCTGCATGTTATTGTGGTGACGAATGATATCAATGCATGTTGCCAGGCTAATGCATGGTACTCACACACACACACGCGCGCACACAGACACACATACAGCAGATGCAGCACACACAAACACACACAAACACACACAAACACACACACACTAGCTAATATTTCTAACCTCGTGATTAATAAAGCTTATTTCATCTCTTCACCATATTTATGAGCAGCTAAAGGGGATTTTCATGCTACAATCTGGGAACCACCATTAACACCTTGGTCTGGAACCTCTCTCTCTCTCTGTCTCTCTCGCTCTCTCTCTCTCTCTCTCTCTCTCTCTCTCTCCTTGTGGTTGGCACAGACGTCAACCATTCATCATGGCAAATTTAGCGGCAGGCTGTCAGAGAGAGAGAGAGCGAGCGAGATGGGGAGGAGAAAGAGAGGCTCAAGGCTCCAGGGTAGGCTTGTTTTACTGAACATCTGCATCAGTAATGCCAAAATGGAAGACATTTACATGGAAGACATATCCACCAGTGGAGGCTGGTGGGAGGAGCTATAGGAGGACGGGGTCATTGTAATGGCTGGAATGTAATAATTGGAATGGTATCAAACGGTATCAAACCACGTTTGTAAGTCGCTCTGGATAAGAGCGTCTGCTAAATGACTTAAATGTAAATGTGACTCGGTTACATACATTCCATTCCAGCCATTACAATGAGCCTGTCCTCCTATAGCTCCTCCCACCAGCCTCCACTGATCTCCATTCCCCATGCCTGTGTGCCACCATGGTGCCACTAAACCCGGAGTCATTACTGTCTCTCTCTCTCTCTCTCTCTCTCTGTTTCTCTCTCTTTTGGCTAGCTTGACTAGAAGAGCTATGGAGGGGAACAACTCTCTCTCTCTCTCTCTCTGTTTCTCTCTCTTTTGGCTAGCTTGACTAGAAGAGCTATGGAGAGGAACAACTCTCTCTCTCTCTCTCTGTTTCTCTCTCTTTTGGCTAGCTTGACTAGAAGAGCTATGGAGGGGAACAACTCTCTCTCTCTCTCTCTCTCTCTCTCTCTCTCTCTCTCTCTCTCTCTCTCTCTCTGTTTCTCTCTCTCTTGGCTAGCTTGACTAGAAGAGCTATGGAGGGGAACAATGCCAGTGTTAAATTATTCAGACATTGTTAAGGGTTAGATCACCCATCAGGCACTGAGGAAGGGAAGTGTGTGTGTATTTGCGTGAGTGTGTGCATGAGAGAGAGAGAGAGAGAGAGAGAGAGAGAGAGAGAGAGAGAGAGAGAGAGAGAGAGAGAGAGAGAGAGAGAGAGAGAGAGAAAGCAAGGGGCACAAATAGGAAAGGAAAGAGACAGAGAGAGAATGAGAGAGAGAGAGAGAAATAGGAAAGAGCAAAATGAGAAATGCATTCTTTTCAGCCTCTTCTAATACAAGGTGCCTAAAATCAATAGCAACACGAGCTCAAACCTTACTCCTTGACAGGGTGCAGGACGGGTGTGAATGGGTTTCAAGGTTTATACCTGCAGTATAAATGAATGTGCACATACCTCCTGGAGACAGGTGTTAACATTCCACATGGAAATAATAGGCCTCCTCCACTAGGCCCTGATGTGTGTGTGTGTGTGTGTGAGTTTTTGCATATCTCCACAAAAAAAGGATTCATTTCATATCTTTAAAACCAAGGCTAGCTTTGATAAATAGCAGCTTAAAGGCAAAGGCCATAAAAATGTGATATAGCAAAGGACTGCCACTGAGTAGGAGGAGGCATAAACAAGATGGATGCTCATCCCCTTTAATATAACATAAAGAGTGAGCTGGAGTAAAAATATATATATATATATTTTAAATAAATAGTTCTATGGTAGGTCTATAACGAAATGAAATGGTCAGACTTAACTGCAGTCCAAGTCTGTAAAAAGGTGGGAACAAAAAGAAAGAAGAAAAACGTCAAAGGAGAGCTGTGCCAGTGAGCAAAACGCTGGAATTAGCTGCTGGAGCCCACTGATATCTCTTCTATTTCCAGTGTAGCCTCGACGGTCGGAGACATCAAAGTGGAGTTAGAGGGGGGGTTCTCTGTTCTGGTAAAACTGAGCGGAGCAGCTCTGTTTGAAATATGGTGTTCTCTCTCGGCTCCCGGCTCTGGGCCTCGTTCGAATAATTTGAGTCTAATTCAGTCTAATTAACAGACTCAATTACTCCTGAAGAAAGCTCATCAAAAAAGATGGCGGGAGGAATAGCAGAGAGGAGACAATAGTAGCACAGTTTTTTTCTTTAATTAATGAACTGAGTGGAATAACGGCCGTGGAATTAAACATTTCCCCCAATGTGTATGAATTGCAAATTGGAGGGATTTTTTTAAGTGGGTGCCCAAGGGCTAGCCCTGTCACTAACAAATGACTTAATATTAGCATCTTTATCACATACAGAGGGAAGACCTATTGAAGAGCTGTATGAATGAATTAATATGCCCTTTGTGCTCTCACATCTCATTGGCTACAAGTTACCCTTGTCTTACAAAAGCATAATAAGTACAGTGTCAAATGTAAACTTAATTGAAAAATGGGTTGAAAACGTAGCTTTGAAGACAGGGTTATTCTTTCCACACTCGAAAGTTGATTTAACACTGGATTAGTGAGACTCCTATGGACACCAACATGTTTTATTGAACATTATCAGAGTTAAATGTAGACTAGTTCATTTCCTATAAAATTGACAAAGAACTGCATGGTCAAATACATCAATACATCCTAATGTCAGTTTATGAATGTGTTAAAATTAGTCTCAACAGACTCTAGTTAAACTACTCATCTGAGATAGTGCTGTGTGTATATGTGCGTTTTCAAGGGAAATTAACGTTTTTTTATGTGCTACCTACCGGGGCTGTGGAGAGGCTGGGTGCTGCGCTCAGCAGCTCTGTCTCATCCAGGGCCTGAGGCCGTGCTAACTCTCTGCCTCAGCACTCCTCACCTTGTCTTCTTCTTCTCAACACTTTCACCACATTGACTGATGTAATGTTCGGACACTGATTGAGACTGGACCTAACATACCAGGCCTTCTGTAGTCCTCTACCTGCCGGTACATTAACATCTCTAAAAGTCTAAGCTGTTTGGGGGGGGTTGTTTTAAGATGGTCATACGATGGATCAAATCAAATCAAATCAAATTTATTTATATAGCCCTTCGTACGTCAGCTGATATCTCAAAGTGCTGTACAGAAACCCAGCCTAAAACCCCAAACAGCAAACAATGCAGGTGTAAAAGCATCATGTAGCTATTTGATTTAGAATTTTAGGACCCCTTTAGGTATATGAAAAACTACCTCAATACTTTGATTCATTTGTATGGGTGACCTTTATATGAGTCCCGTGGCATTCGTGTTCCTGATTGTCTCCCCTTTCCACATTGGGGTCGTGGGGTCGTGTTTACAGTGCCTTGCGAAAGTATTCGGCCCCCTTGAACTTTGCGACCTTTTGCCACATTTCAGGCTTCAAACTTAAAGATATAAAACTGTATTTTTTTGTGAAGAATCAACAACAAGTGGGACACAATCATGAAGTGGAACGACATTTATTGGATATTTCAAACTTTTTTAACAAATCAAAAACGGAAAAATTGGGCGTGCAAAATTATTCAGCCCCTTTACTTTCAGTGCAGCAAACTCTCTCCAGAAGTTCAGTGAGGATCTCTGAATGATCCAATGTTGACCTAAATGACTAATGATGATAAATACAATCCACCTGTGTGTAATCAAGTCTTTGTATAAATGCACCTGCACTGTGATAGTCTCAGAGGTCCGTTAAAAGCGCAGAGAGCATCATGAGGAACAAGGAACACACCAGGCAGGTCTGAGATACTGTTGTGAAGAAGTTTAAAGCCGGATTTGGATACAAAAAGATTTCCCAAGCTTTAAACATCCCAAGGAGCACTGTGCAAGCGATAATATTGAAATGGAAGGAGTATCAGACCACTGCAAATCTACCAAGACCTGGCCATCCCTCTAAACTTTCAGCTCATACAAGGAGAAGACTGATCAGAGATGCAGCCAAGAGGCCCGTGATCACTCTGGATGAACTGCAGAGATCTACAGCTGAGGTGGGACACTCTGTCCATAGGACAACAATCAGTCGTATATTGCACAAATCTGGCCTTTATGGAAGAGTGGCAAGAAGAAAGCCATTTCTTAAAGATATCCATAAAAAGTGTTGTTTAAAGTTTGCCACAAGCCACCTGGGAGACACCCCAAACATGTGGAAGAAGGTTAGATGAAACCAAAATTGAACTTTTTGGCAACAATGCAAAACGTTATGTTTGGCGTAAAAGCAACACAGCTCATCACCCTGAACACACCATCCCCACTGTCAAACATGGTGGTGGCAGCATCATGGTTTGGGCCTGATTTTCTTCAGCAGGGACAGCGAAGATGGTTAAAATTGATGGGAAGATGGATGGAGCCAAATACAGGACCATTCTGGAAGAAAACCTGATGGAGTCTGCAAAAGACCTGAGACTGGGACGGAGATTTGTCTTCCAACAAGACAATGATCCAAAACATAAAGCAAAATCTACAATGGAATGGTTCAAAAATAAACATATCCAGGTGTTAGAATGGCCAAGGCAAAGTCCAGACCTGAATCCAATCGAGAATCTGTGGAAAGAACTGAAAACTGCTGTTCACAAATGCTCTCCATCCAATCTCACTGAGCTCGAGCTGTTTTTCAAGGAGGAATGGGAAAAAATGTCAGTCTCTCAATGTGCAAAACTGACAAGCGACTTACAGCTGTAATCGCAACAAAAGGTGGCGCTACAAAGTATTAACTTAAGGGGGCTGAATAATTTTGCACGCCCAATTTTTCAGTTTTTGATTTGTTAAATAAGTTTGAAATATCCAATAAATGTCGTTCCACTTCATGATTGTGTCCCACTTGTTGTTGATTCTTCACAAAAAAATACAGTTTTATATCTTTATGTTTGAAGCCTGACATGTGGCAAAAGGTCGCAAAGTTCAAGGGGGCCGAATACTTTCGCAAGGCACTGTAGTTTGTTGCCCAAACGGTTCGGACGCTACAGATGTTTTTGTGAGAAGAGAATCTTCGGGACGTCTCATGGTCTGACAAATACCGCTATAGCTCGGCCACCTTCCACGGCAGACGCAGAACGCCGATATCGGCGGATGCGGTGGATTGAGACGCAGCCCATGCAACACAGCTGTAGCTCGGCCACCTTCCAAGGCAGACGCAGAACGCCGACATCGGTGGATGCGGTGGATTGAGACGTAGCCCATGCAACACAGCTGTAGCTCCGGCCACCTTCCACGGCAGACGCAGAACGCCGACATTGGCAGATGTGGTGGATTGAGACGCAGCCCATGCAACATCTAAAAAAAGCATTAAACTGATGTATTTTTGAAAGGTGCGTCAATAGACTCGTGAGGAATAATTATTAACAGTCATCTAACTATACATCGAACACTGTGATGTCTACAACCGATTATGAGCGCACAGTCCTGTCTCAAGATAGCTACCTGTCGGTAATAACACTTCTTCAACGTCATCTACAACCAACACCATGATACTGAACCTTCTGAATATCGTTTCTAGAAATCAACCTGCTTTGCTGCCCTACAACAAAGGCAAACTTCTCCAAGACCCACACATACATTTTTTTATTTTAATGATGATGCTGCTGTTCATTTGGCGTTAGATGTTCCATGACACGTTTTGTTTACTTTTGGAATTGGTAAAAGAGGTTCTCGGATCATCCAATTATAGCTGTGCCCCTCCAGCGACCGTGGGCCTATGCCTCTCTCCCCCTATCTAAGCTTATTCGGCAGCTCCCACTGTGAAAAAGGCATTTGAATAGCATTAATGTAAAATAGGCCTAACTTCCCTTTAGTTCATTAAAGTGCCATTTCAAGATGATACAATCAAAATCAAACCAGGCATTGTATAGCAGTATTATTTCCACTTTCACATTGTTAATTTAAGTTTGGCTGCTTCTGAATATTAATTCGGTCTAATTTAATATTTATAAAAGGCATAGATGGTTTAGTGATTTATATATGAAGATGAAAAAGCGTGATGGGTAATTCCGAATCCACAACTCAGACGATCATTATCGTTTAAGAACACCTACTGTGAGTTTAATCTCCTCTTAAACTAATTAAGAAATGATAGTGGGGTTTTGTGGTTTAGGGAGGACACATCATTTATACAACACAGTTCCAAAGTATGAGCTGAAGTGAAAATTGAAACGAAAACCACATCTAAACCTAGTACACCTGTAACAGGATTGGTTATGTTTCCACTTGACACTGCAGAAATATTTATTTGATGTCTATGTATTCTAATTGGTTGGATCAACTCAATGTCAGTAAGGTGTTTTGCCATTGGTCATGCTTGCAGATAGAGGGAGATCGTGAAAGTAAATTCTTCCTAGTCTGATATTGACATGCAAGCGGTAGGTCACGTTCCGAAATACTGGATTCTATTTTCATATTTACAATGTGTACGAGTTCACTATGTCCATGTCCTGATAGGTATATATATATGTGTGTACAGTACCTGTTAGATATTGGGGGCATCCTGGGTTGTGCTTTTGTATGTTATTGCTGTAAGAGCGAGTTAGCTAGCCTGCTCTAATTGTAAGCTTCCTGCTAAATCACAGTTATTTCCATGCTAACAGATGAATCACAAACCTACAGCCATCAGCATACTGTTGTCTTGCATATCTAATCTGCTTCCTTGTGTCTATCATCATAATAAACACCAATCAACTGGGACCGCTGGCTGAACAGTCCTTTCTTTAAAAACACAAATTAAACTGCCTGCCCAGAAGCTAGGATATGCATATACTTAGTATATTTGGATAGAAAACACTCTAAAGTTTCCAAAACAGTTAAAATAATGTCTGTGAGTATAACAGAACTGATATGGCAGGCGAAAACCTGAGAAAAATCCAACCAGGAAGTACTATTACTTTGCTATTGCTATTTTTCCATTGAAAGCCTATCCACCATACTTAGGATCCAGTTCACGATATCTATGGCTCCCTCTGCATGTGGCCAGTCTTTAGGCATTGTTTCAGGCTTTTACTCTGAAAAATGAGGGAGATACAGCACTTTCAATGAGAGGCCAGTGGACATTTCCAGACATGAGTCCTGCGCCATCAGATGAAGATCATCAAAGGTTAGTGATTAATTTAATTGCTATTTCTGACTTTTTTGAGCCCTCTCCTTGGCTGGAAAATGGCTGTATGGTTTTCTGTGACTAGGTGCTGATCTAACATAATCACATGGTGTGCTTTCGCAGTAAAGCCTTTTTGAAATTGGATACTGCGGTTGGATTTACAAGAAGTTTATCTTTAAAATGGTGTATAATACTTGTATGTTTGAGGAATATTAATTATGGGATTTCTGTTGTTTTGAATTTGGCGCCCTGCAATTTCACTGGCTGTTGAGGTGGGACACTCTCTTGTACCAGAGAGGTTAAAGTGGTGCAGAGACCAGTTTTCTTGTCTTCGCTGGACAGTTGCAACACTCCATAGGCCCTCCTAGACTATAGAGTATTTACAATTCTACATTCTGGACTTGTCCAGTCAGATATGGTATTTTGGGGCGCTATATAAGAAGGTTGTGGTATCCCGGGAGGTCTACCCCAGGGGTTGGTGATAGAGGGGAGGTACGTGCCACAACGTTGTGTACTCTGCTGGGAGTACACAGGCTGGGCACCCCGACGCTGATGGCCCCAAGTAGAGGTAATTAGGGGAGAATGCCAACCAGCCGTGCAGGCCACATAAAGGGAACACCGTGGCACACCGCGAGGAAGACAGAGAGAGGCGAGGAGTGAGCCTACAGAAGGGAACAAAGCTTCAAGAGGCACGAAGCAGAATATAAGAAGAAGGACCGAGTCAACCCTAAGTTATTTTGTTGTTTTGTTTATTTTGTTGCCTAGAAAAGTTGTGTTTTCTGACTAGAACCTAAACCCACGGTTTACTTCTTATGGTGGAGAATGTGGGCATCTCAGTCGCTTTGGGTCGAGTGTATGGAGATTACCATGGAGAAACTGGTCGCTTAGTTTATCCTCAGCCAGCAGAAGCAACAGGCTCTCCAGGAGCAAGTGCTGGAGGAGCAGCGCCAACAAAACCGCAGACTGGTAGCGGAGGTAACCCAGTTGAAGGGTGGTATAGCTCAGGAGTCTGGCCCGAATCAGTTCCTGGTCTAGCTAATGGAGGAAAATGACATGGAAACATATTTGTGCACCTTCAAGAGGACGGCACAGAGGGAAGGATGGCCCAAGCCCAAGCCAAGTGGGCCAGCCTTTTGGCATCCTAACTCTCCGGGATGGCTGAGAAGGCCTACTACCAGGCAGCGAATTATGAGGGACTCAAACATGAGATCCTGGCCGGTATGGATTCAGGCTCGCACGCAGTGCACTATTGGTCGACAACTGGGCCTGTGACTCCACCATCTCCCCCTGCGCTCAGATGAGCGACCTGGTGCACCTTACCAAGGGCTGACTACTGACCGACATAACGTCCCTCCCAATAATCGATAAGGTCGTCCTGGATCGGTACCTTTGGACCCTCTCTTACGAGATGAAGAAGGCGGCAGGCATTCAGAACCCCCAGAGCCTAGAGGAATTGCTGACCATGGTGGAAACTCACCAGAACACTCAGGACCTGCTGAAAGGGGCCTGGGCCGAGAGAGAGGACGGGGGGAGGGGGAAGAAACACACAGAGAGGCGAGGGGCTGAAGGGGGCCCGGACGGAACCAGCCGAGGCCGTGAAGCGGGAGGGCGATGCAAACTGACGACGACGTCTGCTGCTAGACCTAGATCAGAGGTGCTGCTATGAGTGTGGCGAGCCGGGACACGTTGCGTGGAGCTGCCCCACCCGGGAGGAGTCTATGCCCTCCACATCCCCCAGCTCTGGGGTAACCCGGATGATGAGTTATGTCACCTCCTGTTGGGCACACACACCGAGACGGCCCATCTGTTGGTCCCATTACGAATTGATTGCGTCAACACCAGCGCTCTGCTGGCATCCAGCAGCATGGTGACCCTGGCCCAACCGCAGTGGCTCACACGAGAGAGGAAAGATGAACTGGGGGACAAAGAAATTACAGTGTGCTGGGATAACTACCACAAGAGGGGAGTGGCAGATCCGCATGTGGGCTGTAACTAACCTGTCTGTGCCCATTCTCCTCTGCAGAGATTGCCCTCTCTTCCAGGCACTGTGGAGGAGGGAAATGGGGATGTGTGAGGTAGGTAGGAAGGAGAGGAAAAAGGATGGTCTCCTGCACAACCCACGCCCTGCCGTGAGAGATGTCCACTGGGCCTGAGTTGGACCAGGAGGAGGTAGACGACCCCACGCCCTGCCGTGAGAGGTGTCCACTAGGCCTGAGTTGGACCAGGAGGAGGAAGACGACCCCACGCCCTGCCGTGAGAGGTGTCCACTGGTCCTGAGTTGGACCAGGAGGAGGTAGACGACCCCACACCGGGAAGCGGGCCATCATCTGAGGAGGACCTCAGACTCTCCTTTATGGAGGTGGAGGCATCGGGACAGCCCTATTAGAGGATCCCAACCTCGAGTGGCCAGGTGATCACGGTGGATGGCTGTTACCCGGGGTAAGAGAGTGGCGCTACCCACACTTCGCCATAAAGCATCATTTATTGTTTGTAAAGTTGTAAAGCACAATGGGGAGACTTAGTACTCTCTTGCCGGTGATGGAGAAAACCAGGGAACGGGTCATGAATCGGTTCCGCTGGCCCAGAGTTAAGCGCCCTGTGGAGGACTACTATTATACCTGCACAGAGTGCCATATCACAGCCCCGAGGGCACATTATCGAAACCCTTTGGTTCCCCTGCCCATTATAGGGTAATGTTTGAGCGTGTGGCGTTGAATCTGCTGGTGAAGACATTGATGGGACATCAATACATCCTGGTAATCATGGATTACGACACCCGGTATCCGGAGGCATTCCCGTTATGCACGGCGGCAGCAAAAGGAATCGCACGGGAGCTCTTCCATTTATTCAGTTGGATGGGTATTTTGCGGGAAATCCTGCGGACCAGGGCACTGCATTCATGTCTCGTGTAATGAAAGATGTGTGCAGTGTTTTACGAATCAAACAGTTGAGAGCCAGTGTGTACCATCCACAAACGGACAGGCTAGTCGAATGCTTCAATAAGATCCTAAAGCAGATGTTGAAGAAGGTCATCGAGAGGGACGGGAGGAACTGGGACTAGCTGCTGCCCCACCTGATGTTCTCAGTACGCGAGGTACCCCAAGTGTCCACTGGGTTCTCCCCCATTGAGATCCTGTATGGTCGTCGGCCCCGCGGACTGCTGGACCTAACCAAGGAGGTCTGAGAGGACCAACCGACCCCCCTTCGCAGCGTGGTGGAACACATGGAGAAGATGAGATATAGGGTGAAGGCGTTTTGGCCAGTGGTGAGGGATTACATGTCCCATGTGCAACGGGCCCAGGAGCGTGTATACAGCCAAAGGGCCAAACCACGGAGGGCCAAACCACCCAGGTGAGAAGTTCTTGGTGCTGATCCCCACAATGGAGATTCCTGGAAAGGTGGCATGGGCCCTATGACATCGTCAAGCTTTACTACCACTTCTGGGTTCTTCCTTTCGAGCCCCAGCAACCTTCCAGAGACTCATGGACAACGTCTTGCGCCCGCACCAGCCCATAAGTGCAAGCTGGGCTACACCGAGGTGGAGTACCTGGGATATCGAATCGGACGGGAAATGTGATGCCCCAAGAAAAAAAATGCTGCCATTAGGGAATGCCCGGTCCACCGAACCAAGAGTCAGGTGAAGTCATTCCTGGGGTTAGCAGGTTACTACAGTCGATTCATACCTAACTGTGCCTCAATAGCTTTTCCCCTCACAGACATAACAAAGGCACGACTACCCCAGACGGTGCGATGGACAGAGGACACAGAGGCGGCGTTCCAGGCCCTGAAGGACATGCTATGTTCGCACCCGGTACTCATCACCACGGACTTCTCAAAAAAACTCCTGGTCCAGACAGACGCGTCTGACACCGAGGTAGGGTACTTCTTGTCCCAAGAGCAGGAAGGCGAGGAGCACCCAATAATGTATGTCAGCAGGAAGATCCTCCCGATGGAGAAGAAGTACTCAATTGTCAAGAAGGAGTGCCTCGCCGTGAAGTGGGCATTGGACACCCTCAAGTATTACCTCCTCGGGAGGAAGTTCACCCTGATCACTGACCATGCCCCGCTTGTGTGGAAGGTAAGGACATGAATGATCGCGTCACACACTGGTTCCTGTTGTTACAGCGATTTTCTATCTCTGCCATTCACAGGTCGGGGGCCCAGCATGGCTATGCGGATGCAAACCTATCCCTGTTCACGCCTTCCTCTGGGTCAGGGATAAGTGTGTGTGTGTGTGTGGGGGGGGGGTGTATCGGCTGTCCCGGGTGCCCCGGGGGTTGGTGAAAGAGGGGAAGTACGTGCCGCGACGTTGGCTCCCTCTGCAGGGGGTACACGGTCTGGGCACCGCTGACGCTGATGGCCCCATGTAGAGGTGTAATTAGGGGAGAGTGCCAACCAGCCGTGCAGGACACATAAAGGGAGCACCCACCGCGTCACACCGTAAGGAAGACAAAGAGAGAGACAAGGAGTGAGCCTAGAGAGGGGAACGAAGCTCCTGGAGGTACGGGGCCGAATATAATAAGGACAGAGCCAACCCAAAGTTATTTATGTTGTTATGTTTGTTTTCTGACTAGAACCTCCCTGTCTCTGTGCCCATCTCTGCACGCTCCATGTAACACCCCACGGTTTACCACAAGATAAAGAGAATGTTATAGCACTGTCTATATCCCTATATTCTAACTGAAATCCCTTCAAAAGCACCAAGTCAATGCGGATGTGCTTCTATCCCATCTGTTAGTGAAATGGGGCCGTTGGCGGCGTAATCTCACTGTTTATAGGGTTGTTTGATTCTAGTGTTCTGCCCATCACCATGTGGCAGGGCATTAAGACTACCCTGGCTTATAAAAGGCTACGCTGGTTTTATCATTTGTAATTAACAGGAAATAGACACCCGTAATACAGCGTCTTGTTATAGTGCCGTCCGAGTTGTTAGTTCATCTGATTAGTTAGTAAAGTTCAAGGACAATTCTGGACAACCCATAGAAGACCATGTATGGTACTGGCCATAATATGTGGACCACCAGTCTATTTTCAAACAAAATATCATAGGAATTAGAGTGAACGATGATTGTATTGTTGTTATTGTTTCATGCCCCAATATCTTATTCAGTCTAATTATTCAATAAGGTGATTTAGATCACTGTCACTAGTTTGTCTTGGTGATTTCATAGCTCTGTTCTTCACTATACTACTGTAGTCAAAGACCACAAACACACACTCACGCACACACACACGCACACACACACACACACACACACACACACACACACACACACACACACACACACACACACACACACACACACACACACACACACACACACACACACACACACACACACACACACACACACACACACACACACACACACACACACACACACACACACGCACACACGTACACACACACGCCCGCACACACACACACACACACATACACACACGTACACACACACGCCCGCACGCACACACACACACACACACACACACACACACACACACACACACACACACACACACACACACACACACACACACACACACACACACACACACACACACACACACACACACACACACCACAGCCTCTTTAGATAGATAGACCAAAATAACGTTAAAACATCCCATTTTTCATTAACTGTGAAATATACTGGTTTCGTGTGCTGCTGCCCATTTCTCCCCTATATTTATCAAGCCAACATTAGGGGCGTGTCACCATCAATTTACAATGGTGAAGCACGGAGCTACATTCCACTCATGTGTGACCATTATCCTAATGAGGTTAATGGTTCAGCTGTGCTTACCATAAGATGGATGCCTCCCAGTGAAACCAACCTGTGTGTGTGTGTGTGTGTGTGTGTGTGTGTGTGTGTGTGTGTGTGTGTGTGTGTGTGTGTGTGTGTGTGTGTGTGTGTGTGTGTGTGTGTGTGTGTGCGTGTGTGCGTGTGTACGAGTGTACGAGTGTACGAGTGTACGAGTGTACGTGTGTGTACGTTGCAATGAGAACGACAACCAACCATGAATTTGAGCAATGGAGAGTAATCGATGTATCAAATATATTCACTCTCTTTGACTCAATGTATTACACACTGTATCCCCTCTACCTCCTGTAACACACTCTGTTTGACTCAGTGTATTACACACTGTATCCCCTCTACCTCCTGTAACACACTCTGTTTGACTCAGTGTATTACACACTGTATCCCCTCTACCTCCTGTAACACACTCTGTTTGACTCAGTGTATTACACACTGTATCCCCTCTACCCCCTGTAACACACTCTGTTTGACTCAGTGTATTACACACTGTATTCCCTCTAGCTCCTGTAACACACTCTGTTTGACTCAGTGTATTACACACTGTATCCCCTCTACCTCCTGTAACACACTCTGTTTGACTCAGTGTATTACACACTGTATCCCCTCTAACTCCTGTAACACACTCTGTTTGACTCAGTGTATTACACACTGTATCCCCTCTACCTCCTGTAACACACTCTGTTTGACTCAGTGTATTACACACTGTATCCCCTCTACCTCCTGTAACACACTCTGTTTGACTCAGTGTATTACAGACTGTATCCCCTCTAACTCCTGTAACAGACTCTGTTTGACTCAGTGTATTACACACTGTATCCCCTCTACCTCCTGTAACACACTCTCTTTGACTCAGTGTATTACACACTGTATCCCCTTTAGCTCCTGTAACACACTCTGTTTGACTCAGTGTATTACACACTGTATCCCCTCTACCTCCTGTAACACACTCTCTTTGACTCAGTGTATTACACACTGTATCCCCTTTAGCTCCTGTAACACACTCTGTTTGACTCAGTGTATTACACACTGTATCCCTTCTAACTCCTGTAACACACTCTGTTTGACTCAGTGTATTACACACTGTATCCCCTCTACCTCCTGTAACACACTCTGTTTGACTCAGTGTATTACACACTGTATCCCCTCTACCTCCTGTAACACACTCTGTTTGACTCAGTGTATTACACACTGTATCCCCTCTACCTCCTGTAACACACTCTGTTTGACTCAGTGTATTACACACTGTATCCCCTCTACCTCCTATAACACACTCTGTTTGACTCAGTGTATTACACATTGTATCCCCTCTACCTCCTGTAACACACTCTGTTTGACTCAGTGTATTACACACTGTATCCCCTCTACCTCCTGTAACACACTCTGTTTGACTCAGTGTATTACACACTGTATCCCCTTTAGCTCCTGTAACACACTCTGTTTGACTCAGTGTATTTGTTGATGGAATTTATAGCTTTAAAGGTATGAGTAGTATACTCCACTCAGAAACCATATAATTGTAGACATTGACTAGAATCATAAAGTTATAATTAATGATGTGTGTAGTTTTAGTCAGTCAAACAATATGTCTACTATAGTGTCTTGAGCACAGACTGTCTGAGCAAGATTCGGGGCCGACCTTGGCTAGAGGCCACTGAGAGATTGGGGAGAAGACAGGGAGTGATTCTCACGGTGTTTTCACGGTCCCTAATCTTTGTCGGCTGGGTAGCAGGACATTTTGTGAATGTGTGTGCGTATGTTTTTTGTGAATGCGTGTGCGTATGTTTGTGTGAATGTGTGCGCGTAAAATGAATTGTTTTGTACAACATGCTAGCGCGCTCTCATAAGTAAATGTTCTGACTATCGTAGCTGGGCCTCCGTCTGATTCATTTCAATCAGTGTCCTGCAAATTCTGGGTTTCAGGCTGAGTAGTTAATTGGGTTTATGAACATTGAGAACATAATTCTTGGGACAGAATTACACACTGTATCCCCTCTAGCTCCTGTAACACACTGTCACATCGCCAGGAGTGGTGGGTGTGGAGTCAAGCGCAGAGAGCAGAGGATACTGGGGGAAACCCAAAAGTAACGCCTAAACCAACAGGCGAACACAAATATGTCCAACCCAAAACTGGGCACCAAGCAGTCAGTGAACATGACACGCAACCAACCTAGACTAATAGAGAACAAGCCTGCACAAAAGCAGGCGGGCCTAACAGGCTTAAATAGTCCTGAACCAAACCTCAAACAAGAAACAGGTGCAACCAATAAGACATAACAAACAGAAAGGGAAAAGGGGATCGGTGGCAGCTAGTAGACCGGTGACGACGACCGCCGAGCACCACCCGAACAGGGAGAGGAGCCACCTTCAGTGGAAGTCGTGACACACACTCTCCTATAACACACTCTCTTTGACTCAGTGTATTACACACTGTATCCCCTCTACCTCCTGTAACACACTCTGTTTGACTCAGTGTATTACACACTGTATCCCCTCTACCTCCTGTAACACACTCTGTTTGACTCAGTGTATTACACACTGTATCCCCTCTAACTCCTGTAACACACTCTGTTTGAGATTCACAGTCATATTGAGATTCACAGACATATAGATATTCACATTCATACAGAGATTCACAGTGGTATAGAGATTCATATACATATAGATATTCACATTCATATAGAGATTGACAGACATATAGATATTCACATTCATACAGAGATTCACAGTGGTATAGAGATTCATAGACATATATATATTCACAGCCATACAGAGATTCACAGTTATAAAGAAATCCACAGTCATATTGAGATTCCCAGTCATATAGTGATTCACAGTGGTATAGAGAATCACAGTGATATAGATATTCACAGTCATATATAGGTACACAGTCATATAGAGATTCACAGTGGTATAGAGACTTACAGTTATATAGATATTCACAGTCATATATAGATACACAGTCATATAGAGATTCAGGGTGTGTTCTACACTTTTCTAATCCAACCCTGGTCCTGCATATTGAGCCAGACTAAAGGATATGAGACAGTTTGCTAGTCTGTCCATTGTGCAGGGCGCAGTCTATCTGCCATGACGGGTCCACATGGCTCAAACCGAGTTCCAGTGGCCTGCAGACGGCCTGTTAAAAATGTCACTGCGGGACACGAAATGGCCACCCTGGGGCATCATGGCCCCCTTTCCACAGAGATGGGAACACAAAATGCCATCCTGGGCCGCTTGGACAAACATTATGTTATCATTTTGAACGATATTCAGCGCAGTGGCCTTAGAGAAAATAAATAAATCTGTTTTTAAACATAAATACATTCAGGGAAGGGAGAGGCGGAGGAAGGCGACGTGTCCGATAGGGCAGTAAATGATAACGCTGAGGGGAACTGCAGGGAATGTGTGTTTTATCCCTTAAGAAGGCAATGACCTCTGTCGCTTATGACATTTTCCCTCTGCGCCATCTCGCTGTGTGTGTGTGAGTGTGTGTGTGTGTGTGTGTGTGTGTGTGTGTGTGTGTGTGTGTGTGTGTGTGTGTGTGTGTGTGTGTGTGTGTGTGTGTGTGTGTGTGTGTGTGTGTGTGTGTGTGTGTGTGTGTGTGTGTGTGTGTGTGTGTGTGTGTGTGTGTGTGTGTGTGTGTGTGTGTGTGTGTGTGTGTGGCTGCTTACAAGACCTAACAACACAACACGCCCTGAAGAGGTATACCTTTTTCAGTCACCAGCAGCCTTCCGAATCATTCAAGATGAAACCTCACAGGAGTATTAAGTGTTTTTGATAAATCACGTTTATGCGAGATGCTTTAAAACAAAACTGAGAATAAACTGCGGCAACGGAGAACATGAATTGAAGAAGAAAAATGTATCCTGTGTGTTCGTAGAGACACGTCCATTAGTCTTTCTCACTAACATATGGCACGGGTAAAAAATATTTAAAAAACAGACATTTTCTTGGCAGAAGCTTAGTGTAAAGATGCTATATGCGGTACATGCTGTATTACCTCATCTTATCATTAGTATGGAGAGAAGAGAGGAGGAGAGATGAGAGGATGAGGAAACATGACAAGAGAAAGAGAGGAGAAGACATAATACGAGAGAAGGAGAGTGAGAGGGAGAGAGAGAGAGAGAGAGGGTGGGGAGAAGTTGTTTTAGCACTCCTGAAAGATGTAAGATGGCGTCTCGCCAGCGCTGTAGTTTGGGTTGGAACCCTGAAGCATTAGCATCGCACCATCAAGCTGTTCCAACAGCCTGAGCGCTAACGAGCTAATATTGCTAATGGCTAATGGAGCTACCACGTTAAAGACCGGTGTCTAAAGAAAAGCTGGTCTACAACACAACACTAGACGCTACAGTCCATGTAAAGTATATCAACACTTATTTCACTGCTGCTTTTTATTGTTCACTGTCCATACAAAACACCTTTAAAAACAGCTGTTTTTCCCCCCAGCAACGAGCTAATGAGCTAATGGCTAATGGAGCTAATGTGTTAAAGACTGTGATCTAAGAAAACCTGCTTTATAACACTGTCCACATGTAAAATACAGTCATGGCCAAAAGTTTTGGAAATGACACAAATATTAATTTCCACAAAGTTTGCTGCTTCAGTGTCTTTACATATTTTTGTCAGATGTTACTATGGAATACTGAAGTATAATTACAAGCATTTCATAAGTGTCAAAGGCTTTTATTGACAATTACATGAAGTTGATGCAAAGAGTCAATATTTGCGGTGTTGACCCTTCTTTTTCAAGACCTCTGCAATCCGCCCTGGCATGCTGTCAATTAACTTCTGGGCCACATCCTGACTGATGGCAGCCCATTCTTGCATAAATGGCATTTATTATAATCAATGCTTGGAGTTTGTCAGGATGTGTGTGTGTTTTTTTTTGTCCACCTGCCTCTTGAGGATTGACCACAAGTTCTCAATGGGATTAAGATCTGGGGAGTTTCCTGGTCATGGACCCAAAATATTGATGTTTTGTTCCCCGAGCCACTTAGTTATCACTTTTTGCCTTTTGCTCCACTTTTGCTCCATCATGTTGGAAAAGGCATTGTTCTTCACCAAACTGTTCCTGTATGTTTGGGAGAAGTTGCTCTCAGAGGATGTGTTAGTATCATTCTTTATTCATGGCTGTGTTCTTAGGCAAAATTGTGAGTAAGCCCACTCCCTTGGCTGAGAAGCATCCCCACACATGAATGGTCTCAGGATGCTTTACTGTTGGCATGACACAGGGCTGATGGTAGCGCTCACCTTGTCTTCTCCGGACAAGCTTTTTTCCAGATGCCCCAAACAATCGGAAAGGGGATTCATTAGAGAAAATAATTTTACCCCAGTCCTCAGCAGTCCAATCCCTGTACCTTTTGCAGAATATCAGTCTGTCTCTGATGGTTTTCCTGGAGAGAAGTGGCTTCTTTGCTGCCCTTCTTGACACCAGGCCATCCTCCAAAAGTATTTGCCTTACTGTGCGTGCAGATGCACTCACACCTGCCTGCTGCTATTCCTGAGCAAGCTCTGTACTGGTGGTGCCCCGGTCCCGCAGCTGAATCAACTTTAGGAGACGGTCCTGGTACTTGCTGTACTTTCTAGGCGCCCTGAAGCCTTCTTCACAACAAATGAACTGCTCTCCTTGAAGTTCTTGATGATCCGATAAATGGTTGATTTAGGTGCAATCTTACTGGCAGCAATATCCTTGCCTGTGAAGCCCTTTTTGTGCAAAGCAATGATGACGGCATGTGTTTCCTTGCAGGTAACCATGGTTGACAGAGGAATAACAATGATTCCAAGCACCACCCTCCTTTTGAAGCTTCCAGTCTGTTATTCGACCACAATCAGCATGACAGAGTGATCTCCAGCCCTGTCCTCATCAACACTCACACCTGTGTTAACAAGAGAATCACTGACATGGTGTCAGCTGGTCCTTTTGTGGCAGGGTCGAAATGCAGTGGATTTTTTTTGGGGGGGGATTCAGTTTATTTGCATGGCAAAGAGGGACTTTGCAATTAATTGCAATTCATCTGATCACTCTTCATAACATTCTGGAGTATATGTAAATTGCCATCATACAAACTGAGGCAGCAGACTGTGAAAATTAATATTTGTTTCATTCTCAAAACTTTTGGCCACGACTGTAGAAAGAGAGAGAGAGTGAGAGTGTGAGAGAGAAAGAAAGATAGATAGATAAGTTAAGGTGGGAAGTTTACATACACCTTAGCCAAATGCATTTAAACACAGTTTTTCACAATTCCTGACATTTAAACCTTGTAAAAAGTCCCCGTTTTACGTCACCACTTTATTTTAAGAATGTGAAATGTCAGAATAATAGTAGAGAGAATTATTTATTTAAGCTTTTATTTATTTCATCACATTCCCAGTGGGTCAGAAGTTTACAAACACTAGAATTTGGTAGCATTGCCTTTAAATGGTTTAACTTGGGTCAAATGTTTTGGGTAGCCTTCCACAAGCTTCCCACAATAAGTTGGGTGAATTTTGGCCCATTCCACCTGCTCGTGTAACTGAGTCAGGTTTGTAGGCCTCCTTGCTCACACACGCTTTGTCAGTTCTGTCCATAAATTTTCTATAGGATTGAGGTCAGGGCTTTGTGATGGCCACACCAATACCTTGACTTTGTTGTCCTTAAGCCATTTTGCCACAACTTTGGAAGTATGCTTGGTGTCATTGTCCATTTGAAAGACCCATTTGCAACCAAGCTTAAACAATCCTGATTGATGTCTTGAGATGTTTCTTCAATATTTCCACATAATTTTCCATCCTCATGATGCCATCTATTTTGTCAAGTGCACCAGTCCCTCCTGCAGCAAAGCCCCCCCAGAACATGATGCTGCCACCCCTGTGCTTCACGGTTGGGATACTTTTCTTCGGCTTGCAAGCCTCCCCCTTTTTCCTCCAAACATAACAATGGTCATTATGGCCAAACAGTTCTATTTTTATTTCATCAGCCCAGAGGACATTTCTCCAAAAAGTACGATCTTTGTCTCCATGTGCAGTTGCAAACTAGTCTGGATTTTTTATGGCGGTTGTAGAGCATTGGCTTCTTCCTTGCTGAGCGGCCTTTCAGGTTATGTCGATATAGGACTTGTTTTACTGTGGATATAGATACTTTGCACCTGTTTCCTGCAGCATCTTCACAAGGTCCTTTGCTGTTGTTCTGGGATTGATTTGAACTTTTCACACCAAAGTACGTTCATCTCTAGGAGACAGAGCGCGTCTCCTTCCTGAGCGGTATGGCGGCTGCGTGGTCCCATGGTGTTTATACTTACGTACTATTGTTTGTGTATGTAAACTTCTGACCCACTGGAATAGTGATACAGCGAATTATAAGTGAAACAATCTGTCTGTAAATATTTGTTGGAAATATTACTTGTGTCATGCACAAAGTAGATGTCCTAGCCGACTTGCCAAAACTATAGCTAACAAGAAATTTGTGGAGTGGTTGAAAAACGAGTTTTAATTACTCCAACCTAAGTGTATGTAAACTTCCAACTTCGATTGTAGATAGATAGTTAGCAATTTAGCTAATGGGCTAATAGATAATGGAGTTTGTATGTGCTTGTATGAGAACCTGCTACAACAGATACGTTCATACACATCTAGCAAACACAAGAATCTGCCATTTTGGGTAGTTAGTTTAGAACATGTTTCCACTGTAATGTGGAGATTCACTCATGAGGCTAATCCCTAACGGCTAATTGTAGTGCATCAGTGAACACCTGTAGTACAACACAAAAACAACAGGCCAAGTACAGCAACATTTTACAGAACACACTGCTGTTCTGTTTGTCCCGAATCCCCATCCATACAAAACCCCTCTAAAAACAGGTAATTCCTCCAAGCATCTTCTGTTTTCGAACATTTACGTTAAAAGGCAGAGGTGAGTAAGACGTCCAACGTGTTCACTACACAATAGACTTCAAACTTGGTAAATTATTTTTAAAAAGTATTTCACATAATGATGCCTTTAGAAGTTCGGTTCAATTACAAAACGTGTTCAGACTAGTCTACCTTCTCATCAGTCAGTTGACTGTCCTCATTGTATTGCAGACACTGTAGAAAACAGAGCAGGTTGACTGTCCTCATTGTATTGCAGACACTGTAGAAAACAGAGCAGGTTGACTGGACTCTGGGGCTTCTATTGTGTGCAGGCTACTGCTATCTAGTGGTGTGAGGCTCCATTGCACAACCAGGGTATCTATTTCTCCCAGGCCAGAGACTGACCTCTATTACAAAGCCAAAAAACAGTTACATTTCTCAATAGTACACACTTGGCATAAATAGTGAGAGAAGAGTACAGCCAACAATGTTCCATTAGGTTACGATAGAGTTTCATTCGAATGCTCATCATTTAATGCTACAATTTGCCTAAGAACAGATACTGAAAAACCTATGCTCTTTCTCTCCCTCTCCCTCCCTCCCTCTCTCTCTCTCTCTCTCTCTCTCTCGCTCTTGTTCTCTCCCTCTCTCCCATTCTCTCTTTCTGTCTCTCTCTCTCTCCCATTTTCTCTTTCTCTCTCCCGCCAGCTACCCAGCTGAAGTGTGACTGTGGCAGCAGATCAGTGCAGCAGTGGTGGAGGGAGGGATGGCGGGATGGAGGCACGGAGGGATGAGATAGATGAGTGATGAGGCAGTGTTTGGGTTAATGACAGGACGGGGTGTTAAACCTGAAGTGTTTAATTAACGCTACAATGGGCCTGCATGTAACCCTGCCGCCCATTCTGCCTTGATTGAGACCTCAGTCCTCACACGCACATGCGCGCGAATGCACATACACGCACGCACACACACACACCTCTTGCTGTACGATCTGCAAAAGGAGCAGAGAGGAGGGAGGAGGGAGGAGCGAGGGGTGGAAGGGAGGTAAAGTGATAATGCTCCGCCACAAACACAAGATTGCTTTTTTTTCTCCCTCTAAACTCCATTTTCCGGGTCACTGCTATTGAATTCATTACTGTCTATGAAGAAAACATTGGGGTGGAGGAAGGAATAATGCTCTCTCTCTCTCTTTCTCTCTCTTCCCCTCACTGAGGAGTTGTGACTAGAGAGAGCTAGGGGCCAGGTGCCTATGAGGAGGGGCTGGAAGAAGGAGGAGTAGAGGGGAGAGTAGTTTAATATGTGACATCTTTATCTAGTTTTAATTTCAGTCATAAATATTGAATGGTTTATTTGCTCATCTGCAGCTGTCTGCTCTGCTCTCCACATCTCTCTCTCTCTCTCTCTCTCTCGCTCTCTCTCTCTCTCCCCCCCTCTCTCTCTATCTCTCTCTCACTCTCTTTCTCTCTCTCTCTGACTCTGCCTCTGCCTCTCTCTCTCACTCTCTTTCCCCCTCTCTCTCTCTCTCTCTCTCTCTCTCTCTCTATCTCTCTGACTCTGCCTCTCTCTTTCTCACTCTCTCCGTTATTTAATTTGTTCTATCCTAGCAGCATCTCTCCAGTCTGTTTTATTCTCTTTCTCTTCCTCCAGGCCAAGCCGAGGCAATAGCATTAGATAACGATTTTTCTATTTTCAAATGAAGTCAAAATGGACTTAGCAGATAGAAACAGGAAAAGCCAACCTCTGGTACAACTCTATAGATTAATATGAATAAACAACTGTTTGAAAATTGCTACATGACCAAATAGTGAATTCAATAAGCCACTCATCTCGTAAGACAATAGAGAGATGGAGGGATGGAGTAGTAGTAGTTCCTTGGTCTTAGGAGGATGGAGTCTGCTCTTTTTTATCCGAAGCGCGATAGCGCTTTCTGCCACTAGCACTTCCCCCTGTGAGGGGTGACAGTGTGCATTCTGGGAGATCGCCTGCTTCCTCCCCTCAGTCCCCCAGTGAGTCAATAGGCGCCATATGACAGCAGCTCACACATCCCCCGGCACCCAGCGCGGCGACTGAGGCCGCTGCTAGAAATTTGCTTAAAGCCCATACCAATTAACTTCAGCCTGTCACGCCGGAAATGGGCAGCCAATGGGTGAGGGCCCTGTGTGCCTATTTGGCTGGTTGTCAGTCTGCCTCGGTGCGGACACAGAAGAGAAGAAGGGAAAGCTCAGCTGTTCTATGGATGGAAGAGAGAGGGAGAGAAAGAGCAGGAGAGAGAGGGAGAGGGAGAGAGAAAGAGAGAGAGAGACACACACAGAGACAAAGAGGGAGAGTTAGAGATAAAGAGAGAGAGAGGGTGCGAACGACAGAGACAACGAGACCGAAAGAGAGTCAAAGAGAGAGATCAGTGGAGGAGAGGAGTGAAAAGGAGGCGTTTATTCTCTTTTTAAAGTGTATAAATCTGCAGCGATTCAGGTCTCTCTCTCTCTCTCTCTCTCTCTCTCTCTCTCTCTCTCTCTCTCTCTCTCTCTCTCTCTCTCTCTCTCTCTCTCTCTCTCTCTCTCTCTCTCTCTCTCTCTCTCTCTCTCTCTCTCTCTGTCTCGGTCTCCCTCCTTAATGATGATGTCAATCTGTGAAAAGGCTTGGCACACATTGGAGCTGTCATGGGCCCATCCATCAGACAGGGGTTTGTCAAAGGAGCCAGGCCGCACAGCTCAGAGTAACGAGGCGCGCACAATGACAGCAAGCCTTCATTTGCATAGAAAATGACCCTCTTCTCTTTGGGAAAGTGATAGCGAGGATGAAGGGGATGGATGGTGTGTGGGAAAGGGGGGAAGGGGGGTGGGGGGTAAAGAGATTGTTTTTGGCCATTGTGGGTGTTTGTTGTTGAAGTGCCTTGTTGTGAGTCGTGAATGGTTGTTGAAGTGCCTTGTTGGAGTCAATGTGAATGGTTGTTGAAGTGCCTTGTTGTGAGTCGTGAATGGTTGTTGAAGTGCCTTGTTGGAGTCAATGTGAATGGTTGTTGAAGTGCCTTGTTGGAGTCAATGTGAATGGTTGTTGAAGTGCCTTGTTGTGAGTCGTGAATGGTTGTTGAAGTGCCTTGTTGGAGTCAATGTGAATGGTTGTTGAAGTGCCTTGTTGGAGTCAATGTGAATGGTTGTTGAAGTGCCTTGTTGTGAGTCGTGCATGGTTGTTGAAGTGCCTTGTTGGAGTCAATGTGAATGGTTGTTGAAGTGCCTTGTTGTGAGTCAATGTGAATGGTTGTTGAAGTGCCTTGTTGTGAGTCAATGTGAATGGTTGTTGAAGTGCCTTGTTGTGAGTCAATGTGAATGGTTGATGAAGTGCCTTGTTGTGAGTCAATGTGAATGGTTGTTGAAGTGCCTTGTGAGTCAATGTGAATGGTTGATGAAGTGCCTTGTTGTGAGTCAATGTGAATGGTTGATGAAGTGCCTTGTTGTGAGTCAATGTGAATGGTTGTTGAAGTGCCTTGTTGTGAGTCAATGTGAATGGTTGATGAAGTGCCTTGTTGTGAGTCAATGTGAATGGTTGATGAAGTGCCTTGTTGTGAGTCAATGTGAATGGTTGTTGAAGTGCCTTGTTGTGAGTCAATGTGAATGGTTGATGAAGTGCCTTGTTGTGAGTCAATGTGAATGGTTGTTGAAGTGCCTTGTTGTGAGTCAATGTGAATGGTTGTTGAAGTGCCTTGTTGTGAGTCAATGTGAATGGTTGTTGAAGTGCCTTGTTGTGAGTCAATGTGAATGGTTGTTGAAGTGCCTTGTTGTGAGTCAATGTGAATGGTTGTTGAAGTGCCTTGTTGTGAGTCAATGTGAATGGTTGTTGAAGTGCCTTGTTGTGAGTCAATGTGAATGGTGTGAGCGTTTACTGGGATAGAAAAGGACAAGTCTTTGATGATTTCTCTCTTTCATTTCAAAGTGGAGATTGAGAACAATAATAGTTCAGTTGTTTGTTGCTGTTTCAAAATGTTTATTTGTTTCATCCTTAGCTAATGTGTAGCTATAGCTATCTCTATATATTTCAATTCTACTCAATTAAACCATGTCACTTGATTAGGTTGATCATTTTAGTGATAAATCCAAGCCCAGTAGTTTATGTTCAGAGTGGTTGCCTCACCTCCACATCCCCAGAACACAGAGGTACCACGCACCATTGGGGCCCAAGCCCCTCACGTGCGCTTTGTCCGCATTCTTTTCTCGCCCAAATGAGACGCTGAGTAATCCGGTGGGTTTTTCAACTTGTCTTTATGAACTACTCGAAGGCTACACACTGACTTAATCTGCTAAACAAACACACCCACACACTCACACTGCTACCTCTACATCTACCGCCCCTCCCACTGTGTGCTGGGAAGACAATGGTTAAAGCTACACATTAACCCTATTCAGACACTAGTGCCATCTGGTCTGACTGGATTGTCCTTCTTCCTTCAGAGACGGGACAGTGAGGGTCAGATCACCTGCAGGGTTAGGGCAGAGTACATTACAAAGTGCTGGTCTATAATGAAAGTGTGTGTGTGGGTTTGGGGGAGGGGGGGTGGTTGTTGAGGTGGTGTGTGTGTGTGTGTGTGTGTGTGTGTGTGTGTGTGTGTGTGTGTGTGTGTGTGTGTGTGTGTGTGTGTGTGTGTGTGTGTGTGTGTGTGTGTGTGTGTGTGTGTGTGTGTGTGTGTGTGTGTGTGTGTGTGTGTGTGAGAGAGAGAGAGAGAGAGAGAGAGAGAGAGAGAAAAGGGGGCAAAATAGGGAGTGGATGTGAATGGGCGCACGTGCACCAACCCTAACTCTGTATGCCCCTGTGTGGATAGTGGTGGGGGTCCTCCTGTTCCTCCTCCTGAACAGAGCCAGGGGACAGTAAAGGTGTCAGCGCCATGATGGAAAGAGTGCTCCTCCACGGGACATCAGCAGCTGCCAGCCAGCTTTCCAGCAGCTCGGCCCTGCATGATCCCCCTGGTCACGCCACACTAGCCAGTGGTCTGGCCAGAGGTAGGACTGGTTAAGATAAAGGACCGTAAGGGCTGGACCCTCTATTGGTCTAGAGGAGTCAAGAGGTTGGAGGTCAGTGTGAGGAAGGTCAGATTATAGGTGCTTGAGTGCACGCTCAACAGCATAGACACACACACTTCTGAAATACAAGTGCTGCATACAGCTGTGATGCAGCTGCTCAGATTAGCTGAAGTCGGGCCACCAGGACAACTATCAAGGAGGGAAATTAAAAGCCATACCATGGATACTATTAACACAGACTAAAACAGGAACTCTCCAATTCTTGTGACTCGCAATACCCTGAACTATGTCTCGTTATACAGTTCTAACCAAGCACAGGCTCCAGCACATAGTTTTATCTACCCCAAACAACTTATTTTGGACTAGAACGTTCACCATCGTCAGCACCATACCTCTGCAACAGCAACAATGTCTGGTTCATAACTACCCTTTAACCCAAGCTTTATTAGCACAAACCTCTGTCCAAATCTCTCTTCAGTTGGATAGTTCAGCTTCCACGAGTTCAGTGGATGAATTGTGTCTGTGTGTGCGTGCGTGCGTGCGTGCATGCGTGCGTGCGTGCGTGCGTGCGTGTGTGTGTGTGTGTGTGTGGTGTGTGTGTGCATGTTTGAATAGGTAGCATCATTAATCACATGCATACCAGAAAAGACAGTTAAAAGCCTACTAGTGAGTACCCTTGGCAGACTTCCTTATTACATTGTCATGGACCAATAAGCATCAAGCCGCAATCACGCTTTTATCCAATCAAACAGCTGGCTTCCCCGGGTCGTTAGGGAAGTGACGAATCAAAACGCTCCATACTCGGCCCGTTGCCCGGCGCCGCCTAATCTCACCAATGGGAGCACTGCGCTCTTGTAATCCAATTATAGAGCAGATAAGCGATTTGTTAGACACTGTGTGTTGGTCTGGCAGCTAGCCAATATGGTGGGTCTGTCTGGTTGGTAATAGCGTGGCTGGGGATAGGAGCAGAGAACGAGCACAGGAATAGAGATGAAAACACACACAAGAGCAGGATGATACAACAGGAGGGTGTAATGTACTAGCAGCAATAGAAGGATCAGTACATTTTCATGCAGGGTTTCTCCAGCGGTCTTTTGGAGAATGAGTCTCACTGATGCCATGCAGCATGATGACTCTGTAGCACTGGGACTATTATTAAGCTGATTATTGGGTTGTAACAGCAGGTTGACCAGCTCATCGTGGGAACAACCCCTGTGTTAATTACGAGAACAGTTGTAGAAGCAAAAGGCATGACTTCTGCACGTTAATTCCGCCATAGGCCTGCTGTGAAAATTGGTGGATATATGCATAATATATGGGTAATCAAATCAAACCAAATGTTTATTGGTTGCGTTCACAGATTTGCCGATGTCATCGCGGGTGAAGCGGAAGGCTTGTGTTTCTCGCTCCAACAGTTCAGTAATACCCGGCAATAAATAAACAAAATACACATATAATCCAGAACAATTAAGAAATTAAGAAATATCAGAATGAGCAATATCAGAGAATATAAATATATAACGTGTTGGAAGGTGAACCTTCACCCCAGGCTGAGGTCCTGAGGGCTCTGGAGCAGGTTTCCATCAAGGATCTCTCTGTACTTTGCTCCGTTCATCTTTCCCTCAATCCTGACTAGTCTCCCAGTCCCTGCCGCTGAAAAACATCCTCACAGCATGATGCTGACACCACCGTGCTTCACCGAAGGGGTGGTGCCAGGTTTCCTCCAGACATACCGCTTGGCATTCAGGCCAAAGAGCTCAATCTTGGGTTCATCAGACCAGATAATAATCTTTCTCATGGTCTGAGTCTTTAGGTGACTTTTGGCAAACTCCAAGCAGGCTGTCATGTGCATTTTACTGAGGAGTGGCTTTCGTCTGGCCACTCTACCATAAAGGCCTGATTGGTGGAGTGCTGCAGAGATGGTTGTCCTTCTGGAAGGTTCTCCCATCTCCACAGAGGAACTCTAGACCTCTGTCAGTGTGACCATCGGGTTCTTGGTCACCTCCCTGACCAAGGCTCTTGTCCCCCAATTGCTCAGTTTGGCCAGGTGGCCAGCTCTAGGAAGAGTCTTGGTGGTTCCAAACTTCTTCCATATAAGATTGATGGAGGTCACTGTGTTCTTGGGAACCTTCATTGCTGCAGACATGTTTTGGTCAACTTCCCCAGATCTGTGCCTCGACACAATCCTGTCTCGGAGCTCTACCTTGTAGAGACAGGTGCGTGCCTTTCCAAATCATGTCCAATCAATTGAATTTACCGCAGGTGGATTGTAGAAACATCTCAAGGATGCACAGCGGAACAGGATGCACCTGGGCTCAAAGCGTCTGAATACTTACATAAATAAGGTATTTTTGTTCATTTTTATTTTGGGGTATTGTGTGTAGATTGTCAAAGATGTTTATTTATTTAATACATTTTTAGAATAGGGCTGTAACGTAACAAAATATGGAAAAAGTCAAGGGGTCTGAATACTTTCCGAAGGCACTGTACATAGGGCAGCAGTCTCTAAGATGCAGGGTTAGAGTGCCAGGTGGTGCCGGGTAGAACAGTGACTAAAGATAGTGGTGACTTTAACAGTCTAATGGCCTGGAGATAGAAGCTGTTTTTCAGTGTGTCGGTCCCAGCTTTAATGCACCTGTTCACCTTCTAGACGGTAGCAGGGTGAACTGTCCGTGGCTCGGGTGGCTGAGGTCCTAGATGATCTTCTTGGCCTTCCTGTGACACTGAGGGCTGTAGATGTCCTGAAGGGCAGGCATTGTGCCCCGGTGATGCAATGGGCTGACCGCACCACCCTCTGGGGAGCCCTGCGGTTGCAGACGGTGCAGTTTCCATACCAGGCGGTGATACAGCCCGACAGAATGCCCTCAGTGGTGCATCTGTAGAAGTGCGTTAGGGTCTAATATGTCATAGACAACTAGCTATATGTCTAATGTACATTGAAAGGTTTAAGAGGAACCAAAGTGACCAAATGTCCAATCAACTGGTCAGAATGGAGTGATCAGGAGGGGTAGACAGGATAATGATGTGTTAGCTCTGTAGCTACATCACTCTGTCCTGTTGGGATGAAGGACAGTCTGTTTAGAGACAGACAACGTATCCCACTTGTAAACGTAGAGAGACATACTGTAGGCTGCTATTTACCTAAGTGCAAGTGTACAGACATGCAAACTGATTCTGCAGTTGAAGACTAGGCCACTTCCCGTAGATGTGGCAGTGTGTGAACACCTTGTTCTTGACACGATAGGACTTAATCATATCCTCTTCTCTCTTCGGGGGAAGCACTGTACTGAACATAATTAGATGCTACATCACCTCTGAAAGGGGGTGTGCGTGTGTTCGCATACTGGTGCATGTCTGCGTGAGTGCTTGCCTGTGTGTCTGTTCTCCTGTGTGTGTGTGTGTGTGTGTGTGTGTGTGTGTGTGTGTGTGTGTGTGTGTGTGTGTGTGTGTGTGTGTGTGTGTGTGTGTGTGTGTGTGTGTGTGTGTGTGTGTGTGTGTGTGTGTGTGTGTGTGTGTGTGTGTGTGTGTGTGTGCATAGCAAATCTTTTTAAGAACACTTTCCTTCAAATCCACCCTGTTTCCCTCCACTCACTCTCCTCCACCGCTCTCTGAAAAAAGCCCCTCCGAGACGCCTTCCCAGCAGCCTCTGTAACTAATGACAGCCCTGGACAGATCTGACAGTGAGCTGTGTCTGTATATTGTGCTTAATATCATCATAATAATGAGAGCAAATTAGAACAATCAATTTCCACGGGCTGGTTCTTGATTGGACGAGAAGAGGGATGTGACAAGGGGTGATCCATCATTCCACGGACCAGTCACATTAAGGGGAGCGCCGGGGAGTGTGGTGGGGGCAGGTGGGCTGGTGGCCAGTAACAGCCAATAGGGACGAGGCTGAGGAGAGCAAGGAGGGCAGGGCTAGGAATTAGAGGCCGTGTTCTAGAAGCAAGCGTTATTTCAGCTGTGGTATGGACTGGACAGCTGTGGTATGGACTGGACAGTGGGTGTGTAATTTTTTACAGTATATACTTTGCTCTCCATGACAAAAGGCCTTTTAAATGACAATAACGTTGTGTAAACACAATCAATTACTTTACCTCCAGCCAGCAACAAAACTACCATCACTCTATATTTTAACACACATCACCAATGACCTTGCTCTCACCTCTGACCTTAGGACCCCCTCCAATTCAAAACGACACATTCTGAAAACCATGACATTGAGTTTTAATTTCAAATCTATTTTTCTCTGTTGAGAGACTCAGTCAGTCGCTTGACAGCACGTCTCCATTGCGGCCCCAGTCGGGGGTTCCCCGGCCCGTCTGCAGGGGCTGTGTGTGCAGATGGAAGCAGCAGCCTAGGGGTTAGAGAGACAGAGAGCAGCACCATTTCATTCCCCATCATCTGATCTACCATAACGCTCCATTGCACCAGGCTGCGTGACAATACCTCACGGTGAACTGTCACCAGACCTTTGCTTGAGAATGGTTGTGGAAAACAGGCCGGTGCTGATTGTAACGTTTGAGGTCGTTCTCTGAAGATGTTTACAGGAGGTAAAAGTTAACCTCACCTAAAGATATGATTTAAAGGGGAAATCTGGGACTTAAAGAATTTGTGCACACAACACCTCAAATGGTTGTAGCCTACCAGATTAGAAGTGCAGTTGATGGAAGTTCAACAGAGAAACCACTATTGAACATGTAGTCTATAGCAGTGGAGTGGGCCCTGTTCAAAAGTAGTGCGCTACATAGGGAATAGGGTGGCGTTTGGGACACTGCCCTAGTCATGATGTGTATTGTCACTTGTCAGGGCTGAAAAACATGATAACACTATGATGCACCAACCAAAAAAACATGAAACATGTACAAGCATATTTATTCATATCATTTACATACATTTGAATACAAAACAACAAAGTACTTTTTACTCAAGCCTCTACAATATACAATAGATGTTGCAGCAATAGTTAAAGACACATTAAAATATTCCACATGTGAATACAATGACTCTAAACAAATCTATACAGTTACTTTGATACTCGGAGCGTATGTTCAGTGGCTTGCGAAAGTATCCCCCCCCCCCTGGAATTCTTCCTCTTTATATCCTCTTTCCTTTTTTATATTCCTCAAAATATTTTTTATTGTGAAACAATAACTTGAGCGTGCATAACTATTCACCCCCCCCCCAAAGTCCATACTTTGTAGAGCCACCTTTTGCTGCAATTACAGCTGCAAGTCTCTTGGGGTATGTCTCTATAAGATTGGCACATCCAGTCACTGGGATTTTTGCCCATTCATCAAGGCAAAACTGCTCCAGCTCCTTCAAGGCTGATGGGTTCTGCTGGTGTACAGCAATCTTTAAGTCATACCACTGATTCTCAATTGGATTGAGGTCTGGGCTTTGACTAGGCCATTCCAAGACATGTAAATGTTTCCGCCTAAACCACTCAAGTGTTGCTTTAGCAGTATGCTTAGGGTCATTGTCCTGTTGGAAGGTGAACCTCCGTCCCAGTCTCAAATCTCTGGAAGACTGAAACAGGTTTCCCTCAAGAATTACCCTGTATTTAGCGCCACCCATCATTCCTTCAATTCTGACCAGTTTCCTAGTCCCTGCCGATGAAAAGCATCCCCACAGCATGATGCTGCCACCACCATGCTTTACTGTGTCGATGGTGTTCTCTGGGTGATGAGAGGTGTTGGGTTTGCGCCAGACATAGCGTTTTCCTAGACAGCCAAAAAGCTACATTTTAGTCTCATCTGACCAGAGTACCTTCGTCCATATGTTTGGGGATTCTCCCACATGCCTTTTGGCAATGCCAAAATGCTTTTTTTCAGGTCACTCTTCCATAAAGCCCAGTACTGTGGAGTGTACGGCTTAAAGTGGTCCTATGGACAGATACTTCAATCTCCGCTGTGGAGCTTTGCAGCTCCTTCAGGGTTATCTTTGGTCTCTTTGTTGCCTCTCTGATTAATGCCCTCCTTGCCTGGTCTGTGAGTTTTTGTGGGCGGCCCTCTCGTCAGGTTTGTTGTGGTGCCATATTCTCTCCATTTTTTAATAATGGATTTAATGGTGCTCCGTGGGATGTTCAAAGTTTCAGATATTTTTTATAACCCAAACCTGATCTGTACTTCTCCACAACTTTGTCCCTGACCTGTTTGGAGAGCTCCTTGGTCTTCATGGTGCCGCTTTCTTTGTGGTGTTGCAGACTCTGGGGCCTTTCAGAACATGTATATATACTGAGATCATGTGACAGATCATGTGACACTTAGATTGCACACAGGGGAACTTTATTTAAGTAATTATGTGCCTTCTGAAGGTCAATGGTTGCACCAGATCTTATTTAGGGGCTTCATAGCAAAGGAGGTGAAGACATAGACACACACACCACTTTTCCATTTTTTCATTTATTTTTTAAACAAGTTATTTTTTAAATTTCACGTCACCAATTTGGACTATTTTGTATATGTCCATTCCATGAAATCCAATTTAAAATCAATTTAAATTACAGGTTGTAATGCAACAAAATAGGAAAAATGCCAAGGGGGTTGAATACTTTCGCAAGGCACTGTACAAATATATACAGTAGTAGTCAAAAGGTTGGACACACCTATATTCCACAAATTAACTTTTATCAAGGCAGACCTGTTAAATTAAACGCATTCCAGGTGACTACCTCATGAAGCTGGTTGAGAGAATGCCAAGAGTGTGCAAAGCTGTTATCAAGGCAAAGGCTGTTTAACACTTTTCTGGTTACTACATGATTCCATGTGTTATTTCACAGTTTTGATATTGTCACTATTATTCTAGGTACAATATAACGCACTATATTCACTGAGTGTACAAAACATTAAGGACACCTGCTCTTTCCATGACATAGACTGACCTGGTGAAGAGTAGTAGGTGGTAGTAGGTGCCAGGCGAGTATGGTAGTTGGTGCCAGGCGCACCGGTTTGAGTGTGTCAAGAACTGCAATGCTGCTGGGTTTTTTAACACTCAACAGTGTCCTGTGTGTATCAACAATGGTCCACCACCCAAAGGACATCCAGACAACTTGACCCAACTGTGGGAAGCATTAGATCAACAGGGGCCAGCATCCATGTGGAACGCTTTCGACACCTTGTAGAGTCCATGCCCCAACGAATTAAGGCTGTTCTGATGGTAAAAGGGGGTGCAACTCAATATTAGGAAGGTGCTCCTCAAGTTTTGTACACTCAGTGTATACTGTATATATCCTCCTACACACTTTCTTGTGCATATCTGTTTAACATGTACAATATAACGTATGACATATAACTTATCCTGCCTCGGAATATGGAATGACTACTACAGTAGCCACATTTACAAACTCTCTTACGCAAAAGAGAGAAGGAAAAAAACATAAACAAGCAAACTCAAGTTATTGGTTCTCTCTTCAGCTAAGCAAGGGAAGCATGATCAAAGACACTAACACTTGGAGCACCTTCTTATGAAGCCTTATACGGGATCAGAGCACCTTGTAATGTGCTATGGATATGTTGTTAAGGCATTAGAACACCTGAAAGGGTTTCTAAAACTATACCATTCACGTGACGTGTTCGGACCTCATTTTCTGTCAAAACCAGTGATCAGGAAAACGGTCAAGTCAGATACTGCATTCATATCGTGATACTGTTGCTATGTCATTAAATAAATACATTCTCTCTGTACTGTACATTGTCGGAAAAGGTTTTCAGCCAGGTTGAGGAAAAGAAGACTTTCAGCGTGATTCACGGAGAGAGAGGCACATATAACTGAGAGGAGAGTGAAACCTAATGGTTGTAGATGTGCTGACTTCCAAACAGCACATAGAGTCAATGTAGGTTACTATACAACTGGTGACATTAAATGTTACATTTTGGAACAGTATGGAGATAACATTTCTGACAGAAAATGTTTTTCATTTCCATAGATATGGACACAATTCAACTTATACGCCCATTGAGAAAACATTAAATCACCACCACACACACTATCCTAGTGTCACGGTCTGACCATCGTTCGTATGTGTTTTCCTTGTTTTAGTGTTGGTCAGGACGTGAGCTGGGTGGGCATTCTATGTTGTGTGTCTGGTTTGTCTATTTCTATGTTTGGCCTGATATGGTTCTCAATCAGAGGCAGGTGTTAGTCGTTGTCTCTGATTGGGAACCATATTTAGGTAGCCTGTTTTGTGTTGGGTTTTGTGGGTGATTGTCCTTAGTGTCTTGATGTCCTTGTTCTGTGTGTATGTGCACCAGTATTAGTCTGTTTCGGTTTTCGTTACGTTTATTGTTTTGTAGTGTTTGTATTTATTCCTGTTTACGTTTGTTCATTAAACATGGATCGCAATCTACACGCTGCATTTTGGTCCGACTCTCCTTCACCTAAAGAGAACCGTTACACCAAGAGCTCTTACATCAGAGGTTTTGTAGACTGACACAGGTGTCTGTAACGCATGAACACAGATTCAGAAGAAGAACGAAATGAAATACTGAACAATGAATCGAAATAGATGATTTTTTCCGTTGTCTGCACTAACTGGGCAAGGGAAAGCAAAGTCCACCAATTCCACCACATTGCTTTCACCTACTCTGTCCCACTGGGCAAAAACTGGTTGTTTCCACATCATTTCAACAAATATATTCAGTGTGATGACGTTGAATCAATGCGGGAAACTATTTGGATTTGCAAAAAGGGGATTTTGTCTTTTTTTCAACTAACTTTTAACCTAAAGCCAATATCATGGTGACATTTTATGTTGATTTCACATTGACTTCACATTAGTTGACAACTCAACTAAATGGAAATCAAAAATAGACGTTTAACTGACGTCTGTGCCCAGTGGGGTGTTTTCAGATCAGTACAGATGAAGAGACACTTTAAGACTACGGATGTCTCTCTCTCTCTCTCCCTTTCCCCTCCTCTACTTTTTATTCTCTATCACGTCGTACTCCAGGTCGACGGCACCGTAGCCGTTCATCTTGGCCAGTTTGAGGCTGTTAAAGACGCCCAGTTCGCTGCTCTCCTCCTCCAGCATGCCGTTCCTGGCCGCGAACATCTGGCTGATCTCCACAAATGTCTTGTTCTTGGTCTCGGGGACGATGAAGAAGACGTAGGCCGCCACGGCCGTGCACACGCCAAAGAACACCAGGTAGCAGTAGGCCCCTGCCGACATCTGGGGGGGGGGGGAAAGGGGGGTGTTTGTTGAATGAATTGAATGGATTATTAGAGGGAACAGTAACAGAACACGATGCGAATTGGACCTTCAGACGATGACACTTATTTAATTCAAACATTTGCTACTATTTGCTAATGGACTACTGCTATACTACTTGTATACCACTAGTATACTACTAGTACTACTGCTATACTACTTGTATACCACTAGTATACTACTAGTACTACTGCTATACTACTTGTATACCACTAGTATACTACTAGTACTACTGCTATACTACTAGTATACTACTGCTAGACTACTACTATACTGCTACTTTCCTACTACTATACTGCTAGTATACTACTACTATACTACTGTTTTACTACTACAGATGAGTTGGAGTGGAGTTCGAGGGAATAGGGAGCTGAATCGAGAGCTGTCGTGAAAAAGGCACAACTACAATGCCAACATGCAGCGGTGAAACGTGTGTACAGGAGTAATTATAGGCCAGTAGTTCTGACCTGTAGGAAGGGGAAGACAAAGCCGATGGTGAAGTTGGACAGCCAGTTGAGGCATCCAGCCACAGTGTAGGCAGCCGGACGATGGGACTGTTTAAACAGCTCTGCTGTAATCAGGAAGGGCACTCCAGCTACACAGGGACAGAGACACAATGAGACACATGGGCTGCATTTAGACAGGCAAACCCAACTCGGATCATTTGTCCATGAACAGGTCTTTTGACCAATCAGATCAACTCTGGAAAAGATCTGATGTGAAAAGATCTGATGTGATTGGCCAAAAGAACAATTAGTGGAACGAATATCAGAACACAGCCATAGTCTACAAAAGTATACTTTTCAAGCCATGATAGAATCACATCATGGGCTACTAGTTATAGTCACATGTGAAGTTGGGCAAACTACCAAACCACTGATATTGATAACAGCAAGACTTTAGAGTAAGGATAGTACACATTGAGGATTGAAACCGCCATTATATTCCCTCGGTGTAAGACAGATGTATGATCTTAATTTGATCCGTATTGTCACAGACAAATAATCCTGCAGCAACAGGATTTGAACATTTAGTCCACTATATTGCCTTGATTGGTGGTTAGGCTATTAGCTGGCCAAAAGTAGGCTACATGAAAAGTACAATATTGTTAATATAACCATGTCACGAAGCTCATCTGAAAATTCTCAGCAACAAAAGAGGGTTCAAATTAAGGTCCTACATCTGTATCTCAATATGTTAACTCTATAATATGTAGAATCTATAGACGGTTTCATTGCTCCATAATATCTCATTCATCATGGTTAGAAATTAGAGATATTATGAATGAGGAATAGTACATTAGTAAAAGCCTAATGATGAAAGTGTGAAGTTAAGTCCTCATTATTTGAGCATGATAATGACATGGGGAGAAGGCTTGATAATGTAGTCAATAAGTAGGACTCTGCAATTTGTCTACATCTGCAGTAGTGAGCTCCTTCACATTGTTTGTGCACGTTTTTGTCTCAAGGAGGCATATTCATCACACACACACAAATATTCATTATGAACAATGAGCCATTGAAAACCTAATTGCGGCAAACAGAAAATCCTCATCTGAACTTGATGTATGGATTTTGGCTGCTTGACGGATTACATGTAAACTGGTGTTGGTCTAATTCATCAGGCTTATAGCCACCATCAACATTCTAATAAACTGTTGCATTCAGCCGACGAGCCCCAAACAAATGGGTGTAAGAATGGATGTTCCTGTTACCGTGGCAGTTATGATTTCCTCATTTAGTGGATTCATGAAATACAATAGAGTAGCTATTTATGTTGGCTGCCTTTCCAAGAACACTTCTACATTCCACCACCAGAGAGCAGTGTTTCCTAGTTAGAAAATAACTGGCTGTGTCTATTGGATAAAGTGGAAAGTTCAAAGTGCTATAGGTATCCTGGAGGTTAAGAGTATTGGGTCAGCAACTGAAATGTTTCTGGTTCGAATCCCTGAGCCAACTTGGTGAGAAATCTGTTGATGTGCCCTTGAGAAAGACACTTAACCATAGTTTATCTGGATCACAGCATCTGCTAAATAACTTAAATGTACTTCTTAGAGTAGCATTATAGCCCCTTGTGCTAAAAGAGGAAGTACCCACTCTTCTATTGAGCGAGATATACATCCTGAGTATAGAACCTTGTTTTGAAGGAGAGAAACAGAGACAGAGAAAAACAAACAAGCAGACCACCAGGGTGGATGTCTTACCTGGTCCTATACAGAAGCCAGCGATGATCCCCACCACACAGGCAACACTGATGTAGTGGGACTTAATGGGCATTGAATGGAAGCATAGGACAGTCAATATCAGAGACCATAGGACAGTCATCACATTACAAATAATAATAGACTGACGGGTTACTGATTATACTCATTAAAGAGACAGTCAAAGACACAGAGACAGTAACTATCAACAAAGAGAGTCTGCACGATTCAAACGAATAGTAATGAAGATGGCATTGTTCTTCTATAAACTGACCTGAAATCAGATTTTCACTTTTCACAGAAAATGCAGAATTCCAGGTCTGGTGAACTGATCCTAGACCTGTGTCTATAGGTGAAGATTGATGGGTAGATGAACGTACCTGGAACATGAGGGAGAGTGTGATCCCTGCACAGCAAATTCCCATGAAGGTGAATCCACCAATCATCAGAGGTCTTCTGCCCAGCCGTTCAATGGTGAAGCACTGGAGGCGGGACAAAAGAGAACAAGTTACTTCTATTGGACAACAGCTTAACATGTCAATGCTACGCTTCTGCATGGGAAAAATGGCAAACTGCTACCCAGAGACTGTGTTTCTTGGAATAGCTCAGCACCCAGTAGTATGTCCACTGACCTATATGTCTCTTTAGAAACTGTAGCCATGTTCTGCACCCCAAATGACACCCTATTTCCTTTGTAGTGCACTACTTTTGACCAGGACCCAAAGGGGGATATATAGGGAATAGTGTGCCAGTTGGGACAGACACAGTCTGAACCAGAGCCATACTGTATAGAATGTATACATAATTTACTATATATAATATAGCTGTGGTTTGACTATAGTATCTCAGTGGATATATGCTGAACAGTTCCCGAGGGCCTTATAGCCAAAGTACAGGCTTGTCCAAAAGGAGTGTTGAAGTGAGTATTAACACCAGCTACCAGACAATAATAATAACACCTCAGACTAGAGTAGGCTAGCTAATGTTAGCCTGGTTAAACCAGACTGAATGCTTCACTCACCTATGAGAGCAGCTTTCAGTCTGGTGAACCAGGCTAAGCTAGCATGCTCAGCTGTTGTGCTCACACAGTAATCCAATGACAGCTTGCTTACCCCTACGCATCCAGCGATAACCTCGATGGCTCCGGTTCCAACCGTGGTGTACTGGATCTGAGGGACTGGGATACCTGCGTTCTCAAAGATGGCGTTGGTATAGAACCAGATCTGAAGAGAGAGAGAGAGAGTTGTAAGATCAGTAGGCGAACTGTGAGTAGTGAACATGTACATGGTTGAATACACATACTGTAGGGCTACATCTTTGTTGCGTTGTTCTTTGAATACTCCGTTGTTCAGTGTTCTGGGCTGTACAGCGCTCACATGATCATCATCGACAGCAACATTAGTAACTGAGTGTACATATTAAACACGACCGTCTGTTTTAACCTGGCTAAACAAATATGCAACGTTCAGCTAACGGTCATTTATAAAGCTCTTATTCTTCATGGCTGATTCATCATAATTGCCGTCACAACCATCCTAAATCCCATCTGTCAAATCAGATATATTTAATAAATGCTGTAGTCCAACATGTCAACGTTGGCTTATAGTATTCCCAGTGAGATGAATGAATGTCCTTCTCATTCGTCATACTTCACTACAACAACACACATCCTCTAATACGGACAAGATCAGGAAAAGTAGATGAAATGGACACATATAGTTGGTTTCAGTAACCATCCATACACATACATCAATATTTCCACACACTCATGGAAATATGTCACATCCACACATGGTATTTGGCCGTCCTTGTGTAGAATTCTGAATGGACTTCTAGAATCTAGTATTACCAAGCAGGAAATGGGTTGCAAAGACCTCATCGGAATTCTAAAAGGTGGACATTGGGATTCTTTGATATCAGATTAGAGCTTTTGTGCTCCGTGTCTGGAGCAGCTGCGACAGTATAAAGCAGTATAGCGTGGCCGTGCTGTGAAATGGGATCAGCATGAGACCATGTACACGAGTGCTTATCCACATGGTGCTGAAGGGCCAAGAGCCCATGTCACTAGGACAAGTGTGTGTGGGGATCCATAAGGATGTGTGTGTGTGTGTCTAGGGTGTATTGTACAGTAATGAAGACCAGTGTGTGTGTGTGTCAAGGGTGTATTGTACAGTAATAAGGACCTGTGTGTGTGTGTGTGTGTGTGTGTGTGTGTGTGTGTGTGTGTGTGTGTGTGTGTGTGTGTGTGTGTGTGTGTGTGTGTGTGTGTGTGTGTGTGTGTGTGTGTGTGTGTGTGTGTGTGTGTGTGTGTCTAGGGTGTATTGTACAGTAATGAGGACCAGCATGTGTGTGTCTAGGGTGTATTGTACAGTAATGAGGACCAGTGTGTGTGTGTGTGTCTAGGGTGTATTGTACAGTAATGAGGACCAGCATGTGTGTGTCTAGGGTGTATTGTACAGTAATGAGGATCAGTGTGTGTTTGTGTCAAGGGTGTATTGTACAGTAATGAGGACCTGTGTGTGTGTGTGTGTGTGTGTGTGTGTGTGTGTGTGTGTGTGTGTGTGTGTGTGTGTGTGTGTGTGTGTGTGTGTGTGTGTGTGTGTGTGTGTGTGTGTCTAGGGTGTATTGTACAGTAATGAGGACCTGTGTGTGTGTGTGTGTGTGTGTGTGTGTGTGTGTGTGTGTGTGTGTGTGTGTGTGTGTGTGTGTGTGTGTGTGTGTGTGTGTGTGTGTGTGTGTGTGTGTGTGTGTGTGTTGTACAGTAATGAGGACCTGTGTGTGTGTGTGTGTGTGTTGTACAGTAATGAGGACCTGTGTGTGTGTGTGTGTGTGTGTGTGTGTGTGTGTGTGTGTGTGTGTGTGTGTGTGTGTGTGTGTGTGTGTGTGTGTGTGTGTGTGTGTGTGTGTGTGTGTGTGTGTGTGTGTGTGTGTGTGTGTGTGTGTGTGTGTGTGTGTCTAGGGTGTATTGTACAGTAATGAGGCGTGCCCCTGCTTTGTCACTCAGCACCAGTGGTTCTAAGTTAAGTGAGGCTCTAATATATAGTGGTGGTGGTGATAGGGGCATATAGTGTATCCACACACACAGGGACACACACTCTCCTGCATGTATGCATGAATATATGGACACACACACACACACACACACACACACACACACACACACACACACACACACACACACACACACACACACACACACACACACACACACACACCCACCGCGTCGATACCGGACAGCTGCATGCCGATATTGACCACCACTATAGTGATGACCTGCCAGCGGACGCTCCGGTCCTTCAGCAGACCGATGACCGACACGGTCTGGACCGAGGACATGGACCGCTGCTCCTCCTGCATCTCCTCGATCTCTGCCTGGATGTTCACTTTGGACCGGTACCACTTCAGAGCTGGGGAGAGAATTTCACTTTACTAGACTGGTGAGTACAGCTAGGATTGTATACAGTATGGACAGTATTGAAATACTAGTCTTTGTTGTATTGGTCTGTGGTCACAGCTCCCCCCCCCCCCCCAAATAATACTCCTTACAATAGCAATTCAGGTCTTTAAGGTCTTTTACAGTCTACTCTATATGCCAAGAAAAGAAATAAAGAACTATCAACTATATCCTCCTAATGGACGGAGCCTCCTCACCTGTGATGGTGGCGTGGACATTCCTCTTCTCTATGAGCAGGTACCGCGGGCTCTCTGGGAACCATGGCAACAGCATTAGCTGGAACATTGTGGGGATCACCACCAGAGACAGGAAGAGGGGCCAGTGCTCTTCCTGTTGAGGGGTTAGAGGCCAAAGGATATAGGGTCAGCAAGAGGTCAATATGAGTTTGATATCATTAAAACAATTATATGACAAAGTTTGAAAGAAGGTAGAAACTCTCTGGTATAAAATTCAGCCAAATAGTGTGCTGAATGGAGATGATCGTAAAAGATGAGTCTACCACGTGGGTCGATACTACTGACTGATCTGATTACTGTAGAACTGGGACACACTGCAAATATATTCAGATTCCTTGATAGTTCCGCCTTGAGAGGAGGATAGCATTTCTCCCAAGGTCTGAAATAAAATGAATGTCACATACTCCTCTCTCATTGCAGTGTACTTTTAATATACCTCCAATGTTTAGGCTTTACCAGCACGTCACAGGGTGAGTTTATTCTGTCAAACTCTGAGCAGTTGATTTGGGCCCGGTACAGGGCCCGGAAAGTTTGGGGGGGGGGGGGGGTACTCCCCCCCACATTTATTTATAAATAAATAGGTCAGAAAATAGAGTGACATGTCATTTGAAAGACATAGACATTGCGGTTTTGGAAATGGAATTAAAATATTACTGCTGGCAATGTCATAAGAATCTCCCCCCCCCCCCCACCACCGCCCCACCATAAAGGCCATATATCATGGATATATTCATAGAGTATGCAATGTAGATCAAGTCATCAAAAGTGTGAACATTTAGTATGCATGGGAAGGGTACACCCTGATGGTCAATGTAAAGCAATGAATTTCTTTCTCCATCCACATGACCTTGTATGCATCCTCCACATGCATCCTTTAACTCTCACTCATTTACAATAGGACAAGTGAATGGGATAATAAGTCAGTTTCTTCACTTGTTTGCGTCTTATTTTTGAACTAAGATTAGAAAATCCATTCAGCCATTTTGGAACAGTGACTCGCTACCCTAACCAGACGCAACTGGTTTCATGTGGCCATGAGACGTCATGTGTTCTCGTATCTAGTGGACGAACTAGGAATCAGACAGAGGATATGTTTACATCAATGGCTAGGTAGAGACATCATCTTTCTCTTCCTATGCGTATAATTCTTGTAATACGAAAAATGAAAGCATGGAACTTTGCACAAGCCTTATGCTTTTAAAATGGCTGTTTTCCTATGGAAATGTGTACATGTTTAGAGTGCCACCATTACTTAAAATATATACATGTTTTGGGGGGAATAGTAAATGGTGACATATTTTATTTCAAACCTAGACTTTAAAAAGGTCTTATTCCCCTTCCCCCCCTCCGTGAAGAACTAATCAACAACAACAATCTGTGCATTTCACGGGTTTTAGGCCTGCTGCATCTCAGGCTCTGTTTTAGTCACATTATTCACCTTTATCAGAATCCCACAGTTCTTACCTTTGTAACAGTACCAAGCATGTGTTTGTAGGACTTATAGTTTGGAAACCGAAATACACTTTGTGAACGTAGTGTACAATATTATGCGGGGTTTAGAAAATGCCACCAGAGGGCGTCAGAGTTTAAGAGGTTACGTTTCATTTTGTCTTTACCTCACCAAAAGTTCTTTATCTATTTACGCCAAAGAAAAGACCAACAAAGAAGCTTAACTATGAACTAAGATATTAAGGAGAAGATTTTACTGCACCTTTCCCAGTAGTTCATGTAGCCCCAGGATCTGAGCGATGAAGACTCCTAGACAGATAAAGATGCTAGGCACGAGGCCCAGGAAGCCTCGCAGGTTCTTAGGTGCTATCTCCCCAAGATACATTGGCACCACACTCAGAGAGATACCTGGTGGGAAGGGAACAGAGGTGAGAGGTCATAGAGGTTCTTCGGTGCTATCACCCCCAGGTACATAGGTAACACACAGAGAGATACCTGGAGGGAGGGGGATATGGACATTACACAGATCAGATTCAGCATTAGCAGTTAACCTTACAGCTAGCATTGTTGCTGATAAGAGCTGATGATGTGTTGTAGAGCAACAGAAAGAAGACCTGATTCATTCAGATAAGAAAAACACAACACAGAAATGCATACATCAAATGTGTTTATTTAAAGCCCTTTACTTCAGCAGAAACCCAGCCTAAAACTCCAAAAACCAAGCAATGCAGATGTAGAAGCACCGTGGCTAGGAAAAACTCCCTAGAAATGCAGGAACCTAGGAAGAAACCTAGAGAGGAACCAGGCTCTGAGGGGTGGCCAGTCCTCTTCTGGCTGTGCCGGGTGGAGATTATAAGAATACATGGCCACTATGGCCAGATTGTTCTTCAAGATGTTCAAACATTCATAGATGACCACCAGGGTCAGATAATAATCATAGTGGTTACAGGAGGTGCAACAGGTCAGCACCTCAGGTGTAAATGTCAGTTGGCTTTTCATAGCCGAGCATTCAGAGGTTGAGACAGCAGGTGCGGTAGAGAGAGACCGAGAGAGATAGAGTACTTGCGTCAGGTGTCAAGTTACGTACAGTATGTGCTATGAATGCCTTATGATTACCCACTCAAATAGTGTTTCCTAATCCTTACTCAACATGTTAAGGAAGGTAGGACATCATGGTATTATTCTGTTTGACTTGATTTTGATTTGATTTGATTTATTATCTGTTACTGCATTACCTGAGTGTACCCCTGTGATGAAGCGTCCAACAATGATCATCTCTGGAGAGCCGAAGGTCCTGCTGAAGCCCATGAAGGCTCCACCTATAAACACCAGACATGTGATTCTCACCAGGGTGCCTTTCCTGTAGACAGCAGAACAGTCAGCCTGAGAAACCTTCTACAAACCTTAAACAAACCATAGGCTTCTACATACTGGAAGTCCAATATTCTCAAACACAGAATTTAAATGTAAGACTTTCGTAATACGAAGAGACGTAGCCTAAGTATGCATAAATGTCTGAATGATTTCCAACATATATACTTTTCCACAGAGTAAATCAATAGTTTTCGATGTTTGACCAGTTTTCCATTGACTTCCCTTTTCCTTTTCCCCATTTTTGCAAAAATCTTAATCAAAATCCAGTTCTCAGTGGAGGATCTCAAACCCCTTGGCATTTTCTTTGATGCAGCAAAGATGCACACCATGAACTTTTTCCACATTTTGCTGCCTTAAAATTACATCTAAAAAGGGATTCGATTATTTTTCTTCCATACACATCTAAACAACTTACTCCACATTTTAAAAGTCAGAGAAAGTTATAGAACATTTTCCAAATTAGGAAAATATTAAATATCATAAATTGATAAGTCTCCATCCCCCTGAGAAAATACTTGGTGGAAGGACCTTTGTGTTGATGGAATTTATATGAATGACTAGAATATTCCACCCTGAAGCCATATCTACCCTGAAGCCATATAATCGTATGAAATTGGTTAGAATCATGTATAACCATAGTTTGTACAATATGTCTAGTCTGTACAATATGTCTATAATAGTATCTTAAAAACCGACTGTTTGAGCAAGATTCGGTGCCGACCTTGGCTGGGGCTACTGAGAGTACTTCCCAGGGTCTCGGTCTGCCTATCTTGAGGGAGGATGGGGAGTAAGTCTCACGGAATCCCCTAATCTTTGTTGGCTGGGTAGCAGGACATTGTGTGCTAACGTTAGTGTGAATGTGTGCCCGTATGTTTGTGTGAATGTGTGTGCGTGAATTGTTTTGTACAACAGACCAGAACGTTCCCGTGAAAAACTACTTTAGCTGGGCCTCTGTCTGCTTCATTTCAATCAGTATCTTACAAATCCTGATCTAGCAGACTGAGTAGTTTGATTGAATTGGTTTATGAACATGGAGAACATAATTCTCTTAACAATTGGTCCTTCGAGAGCTGGATTTCAATATCTGTCCCTGCAGTCTGAAGGTACTACGCCGAAAACCGTACCGTGCGCCGAAAACCGTGCACGGGTGGGTCATTGACCAGTCAATTAAAGACCTGTCCCCTGACATTGGGGTTCTATAACAGGCCGGTACATATCTAAGGTCGGCAGAGACGGTGACGGAATCGAACCTACATTGCTTTTCCCAGTTTATGAGAAGGTCAGTAAATCTTTATTCATGAATTATGGGGAATTGACGATCTGGCTACATTCAGAAATATATTTGATTGTTTTTGTGTAGTTTAGGTGTTGATTTTAAAAATCCCACAGGTAATTCTTACATGGTGACCTATTTTTAGAATTTTGTGTAAAGAACCCTGATATACTGTAGGTAGTATTCTAGGCAATTGGAAAATAGGAATTGGGTGTAGAGCCACCTAGGCAGCAGGAGAAGGGGGTCCGTAATGACCCAAAGTATCTGTGGCCACCACCAATAAACTGTCTAATGTTGAGACCTAACCGCTAAATTGGTTAAGATACATTAGCCGGTCTAACATACTAAGATCTAACAGAAATTGATCTGGAGTATATTAGCAGAAAGATGAGAGTCAGATCTACGCACATCTAGGTCTGATTATCCAACGAAGAAGGGAAGCCTAATATAGCGGAGGGAGATACGAGATATTAACGTCAAAAGAACAAGCATCAATAGACAAATAGGCTGCTGACTAGGGACCCCTGGAAAATAGCTAATAGGTTGTAATACGGGTCAGACCTAATGTCACGTTCTGACCATCGGTCTTGTGTGTTTTCCTTGTTTTAGTGTTGGTCAGGACGTGAGCTGGGTGGGCATTCTATGTTGTGTGTCTAGTTTGTCTGTTTCTGTGTTTGGCCTAGTATGGTTCTCAATCAGAGGAAGGTGTTAGTCGTTGTCTCTGATTGGGAACCATATTTAGGTAGCCTGTTTTGTGTTGGGTTTTGTGGGTGATTATTTCCGTGTCTGTGTTTGTTTCACCACACAGGACTGTTTCGGTTTTCACATTTATTGTTTTGTATATTTGTAGTGTTTCTCGGTATTCGTCTTGATTAAAGATGTTTAACCCTAACCACGCTGCGTTTTGGTCCGCCTCTCCTTCCCAGGAAGAAAGCCGTTACACCTAATGTGCGATCGACACCTCTATAGATAAAGTTTCAAGAAAGGAAAAACACAGATCCATAATGGCGAAGGTATCTGCACTAAACTATGTTGAGACCTAACCGTTAACTTGGCCAATATACATTAGCCGATCTAACAGTAATTGATCTAAAGTATATTAGCAGGGAGAGAGGCAAGAACTACCAGAGGTGCGCAAAATGGGTCTGACTATCCCACGAAAAGAGATACACATAGATTGTGCAGAAATAACAACTATAGTAATAGGATAATGGGAAAAAGCACATACTTAGATCATAGAAATACATACACACAGATTTTGAGAATAGATATAGGAACAAGGGTTACTAACTATGGGCAGTAAATCCTCAAAGGAGGTCCCGGAATTAATGGGAGATGAGAAATATATGCAGGGAAAAGATAAGAGGAACACCTATTTTGTCCCGACATGGAGGAGTAAGTACGAATTTGACAGACGTTTAAATATAGAAAAACTGGAATCAACGATTAAACAAAGAAATAGGGTTTGTGGAGACAAGGCAGATAAACAACGGGCAAAGGGTCTAGATACAGCGAGGGTATGGTTAGCCGAGGCGAGGAAGAGAGCTGAGGGAGAAAAGAAAAAGGAAGATTCAAGTTGCCAGCAACAGAGAGCAATAACTCCCACGGCTCCTCTGGAGGTCCCTCATAAGCCTAAATTATAACCCACCCGGATAGACCAGGCGTGGAGAGAGAATCCTGATGATGAGACCGTGGTGGTGAGGAGACGGCAGCCAGTGCTTCCCGTCCCACCACCACCACCCCCATATGGGGAACCTCCTGGAGCAGAGGGAGGGGTAGAGATGGATGAGGATAGGATAGGGCTAGCTACCATAGGGAAGGTCATGAAAGATTTAACCGAACGAGGACGTAGGATGAACAAGGGGGAAAGAGGTAAGAGACAGGGCTTTACCACTCAGAAGGCTGAAGTCGCATAACCAGAGCCCAGTGAGGAGAGGAGTAGCAGAGTGGCTGGATGACGAAGATGAAAAGGAGGCTAGTCAGTATCCTCTAATTGCCTCGCCCAACCCACGGGCTGGGGGCGCAGGACAGGAACCTATTTTAGAAGTGCATAGGGCATGGACACATAGGGATGTAGAAAGAGCGGTGGAAGGAATGGTACACCCTAAAACAGGCATGGAAGGACTTAGAAGGGATCTAGAAGGTTTGACAGCCAGCTTCAAGTTCAACACAGGAGAAGTGGAGAGAGTGGTATGGCAGCTGGTGGAGAAGGACTGGGCAGCTGTACGAGGGCAATGGGTGCATAACAATATAATTACAGTGCCATGGGCGGCAGAAGGCGATTACGTTGTTAAAATGACAGAATTATATAATAATTTGAGGGATTATTACCACAGACACGCAGACCTTCTCTAAGGTTTCTGAATGCAGGCAGGGAGATGGTGAGCTCACCGGTCAGTCCTGAGAGAGGCTGAAGGATGTGTTTAACACCGACAGTGGTTTAACAGAGCCCCCCATAGCAGATGGTTTTAACACTGCATATCACCAGCAGCTGAAGAAAGCTTTCCTGGGGGGGGACTAGCAGAACTGGGGGAAGTGAAAAGATATGCAATTCATTATGAACAGCACGGTAAAAGCGAGGAGACTAAGAAGAAGCTGAAAGGGGCAGAATACTTGATGGCCACTCGGGGTGAGATAGCCAGTAAGGGCTCTGACAGAAAGGGATGGAAGGCTAACAGAAGAGGAGATAAGGACAGAGATAGAGATCATGAAAGATGTTTTACTTGTAACGAGTCGGGTCACTTTGCTCGGGATTGCGAGTCACCATGCAGGCACTGGAAGAAAGTAGGACACAATCACAGTGACTGTCGTAATAAGAAAGATAGAAGGGACAAAATAAGCAGGCGCCCACAGCCAGAGGAGGAAGCGGAGGCGTGACTAGATTCAGGGGCAGAGGATAGTGGTAGCGAGACAGGAGGGAGGTCTGAATAGTTGAATCGTAAAGATTATGGGATAGTTTCTGGTTATTGATTCTTGGTTTGATAGTTTAGGTAACACCAGTGAATTGGAACAGGAAGTGCAAGTATTCAAACATTATAATCTGTTTGCATTTCGTGGAACCATGTCAGGTCGGTAAAGGGGATTGCAGGTTGAGATCATTTCATTTTAAAGGGACAGTGCACATTAATCACAGTTGTGTGGTGGAGACAAATGGGGCCTGACACTGAACCCTTGCCTAGAAATTATTCAGAACAATAGGCAGAAATAGTAGCATTGACTAGTGCCTGTGAAATAAGAAAGGAGAGAAAGGTTACTGTTTACATAGACAAGCACATAGACATTTAAGACCGTACGAAGTAGCACAGATAACTCTTAAAGTAGATAAGACACTTGACAGAGAATTGTTAAAGGATAGCCATGACCGAAGGCCCCAGGGAGAATTGGACATGTAGAGAATGAAAGGGGCGTTCCTACAAGATAATGTAAGACATAAGGATAATTTACTAATCTTACCTAAGTCATTGTTTAGATATGTGGCAATATTGATACATGGGCAGAGCCATGTATCAAAGGGGGGATAGAATAGGACACTTTGTGGCCTATTGGATGATAAACGAATTTTAAAAAACTGTTTTTATAGTGTTCCCAACTTACTTGGCGGACACGATTATGGTAACTGAAATATTAGGTCAAGATATTATCCCTGGAGTTAGTTTACTAGGATCTATTTTTTTAAATAACGGATGACAGTTTAGCTAATCAGGTATCACAAATAGAAGGCCAGAGTTAGGGACCAGAACAAGTAGACATCGAAGACTGGAAGCAGCCACAGTGGGAGGGGCCATACCAAGTACTCCTGGTGACAGCCTTCGCAGTGAGAATAGCTGAAAGAGCTACCTGGGTTAATATCACACATTGCAAGAGGGTAAGACACACTGACACTTTCGAACAATCACAGAGTTAGGAGAAGAACCGAATACCAATAGGGCTCGGGGGTTACCTCTCTAACGAAGATTCCCTGACCCCGCCCTATTCTCCCTGTGTGCGTTCATGGAAGTGAAAGTATGGAATGGCCTCTAGCTGAGGATATGTTCTCCGGGAAAGGGTGGGGCTTTACAGGAGTGCTGATTGGTCTGAGCTGTCTTACTGTGGGAGCCATATTCCTAATACACCATGACACATCTGAGAATGCAGAAGGTGGTAACTTGACCCATAGTTTAGACGATGAGGATTTGGTATTAACCAAGCATAAGAGATCGGTGGATCAGTGGAGATCGGGAAGGATGTCTCAGTTGATTTCTATGTAGACCAAATAGGGTCTCTGACCCCGTGGCAGTCTAGGACTATGAGCCATTATGGAAGATATCTGTGCAGGTCCCCGTGTAGTTCATGGAAACAGGTCTTAGCCCACACAGAGAGAGAGAGAGGGCTACATAAATCCACATACCCAGTATGGAAGAAGATGAAGGTGAGAGTTTTTGACTGTAATCCTGAGCAAGGGAAATATTGCGTAAGCTATCCTTAACATTGTGACTACGCAATTGCACTGTTTGTCTACGTAAGTCGCTCTGGATAAGAGCGTCTGCTAAATGACTTAAATGTAAATGTAACCTGATTCAAGAATTCATGACATTACCCTGAAGAAGGCAAAGTGATGCCGCAACATTGGTGTTTTCTTTAACCAAATAAATGACTGGGATGTTATGCATACGGACTGTTCAACTCTATTTCCATAGCTTACAGATTTATAGTTTATTCTCTGTCAGTCAGCACCTCTACACTAAATCCTTTTCTCTGGGTGTGCGCCAGCTCATGCTTTGTATGATGTCAATGACGTTCTGTCAGTGGCGTATGTCAATTATGGCTGGAGGGGCAAGTCTAAGACTTGGGGCTGTCTTACCTTCCAAATCTGGTGACTAGTATGCCCACCGTGAGGCTGCCCACCATGCCCCCGATGGCAAACACAGACACGGTGACAGAGTAGAACAACGTAAGAGTCTTGTCGTCCAGACCCGTCCCGTTCCTTGCTACCATCGTCTGGTTATAGAATGCCTTGATGTACTGGGGAGAGGAGGAAGAGAGGGAGGAAGAGTCAAACATACCATAGATACCATGTCAAGTCAGAAGAAATTGCTAGAAGCAGACACCATTGTCTGGTTGTAAAGCTGCTTTATCAAATCAAATTTTACACAGACACATGGTTAGCAGATGTTAACGCGAGTGTAGCGAGATGCTTGTGGCTTCTAGTTCCGACAGTGCAGTAATATCTAACAAGTCATCGAACAATTCCCCAACAACTACCTAATACACACAAATCTAAAGGGGTGAATGAGAATATGTACATGTAAGTATATGGATGAGTGATGTCCGAACAGCATAGGCAAGGTGCAATAGATGGTATAAAATACAGTTTATACATATATGTTTATACATATACATATAATACACATGCATGTGCTATAAGAAATGTAAGATATGTAAACATTATTAAAGTGACATTGTTTAAAGTGACTAGTGATCCATTTATTAAATGTAGGCAGCAGCCTCTCTGAGTTAGTGATTGCTGTTTAGCAGTCTGATGGCCTTGAGATAGATTGAAAAACAGCTTCTATGTACTGAGGAAGGCGAAGAGAAGGAGAAAGGGTAGAGTGTAGATAAGTCATATCAAGACAATAGAGTCTAGAAGTGATGGGATCAACAGACAATAACCAGGCTTTTATTTTCTAACCTTTTACATGTGTCTTTTGGCATCGTTACATTTGTCTGTAGTGTTTTCATTCCCTTTTAAGAGAGATTATGAAGGGAAATCTATTTCCACTCAATTTCAGTGCAGGCACATACAGTGCATTCGGAAAGTATTCAGACCCCTTCACTTTTCCCACATTTTGTTATGATACAGCACCACAAAAGACTCGAGGGTGTAATCGCTGCCAAAGGTGCTTCAACAAAGTAATGAGTAAAGTGTCTGAATACTTATGTAAATAAGGTATTCAAGTTTTTTGTTTTTTTAATACATTTCTAAAAAACTGTTTTTGCTTTGTCATGATTTGGGTATTGTGTGTAGATTGATGAGAATTTGTATTTATTTAATCCATTTTAGAATAAGGCTGTAATGAAACAAAATGTGGAAAAAGCCAAGGGGTCTGAATACTTTCCGAATGCACTGTACGCCTGGCTATGCACCTCCTTTCCTGCCCTCTTTTTCTAATACGGGCCTCTCTCCTTCTCTAATGACGTTGTCTCTGAATCAGCGTGGTGGTACTATGATGTAATTCATTCATGTTCTCTCTGCCTCTCTCTAGCCTTAGCAGAAACAGAGCAGCAGAATACAACTCTCTCAGTGGAAGAGACAGACCTGGGTCCAAATACTATTGGAAATCATTTCAAACACGTAAGCTGGGCTTGATTGAGCTTGCCTGGCACAATGTAACCAATAGGATAGTTACAAAAGTGCTAAACTCACTCATCCGACAATCCGGGTGGACTAAAACAAGCGGGCAAAGTATTTGAAAGACATAAAATCGGATTTGAACCCAGGTCTGTGAATAGACAATGCAGTCTCGTGACAACCCATTTGGCAGGAAGGAGGGTCATTGATGGTCCTGATTCCCCACGTGACTTCCACATTAATGCCAAAAGATTGCCACTGATTTGTTGGTGAAGTGTCAGGCAGTTCTTCGGCTTGTTTTCCAGATGTGAAAGACTAGGTTGTGTTTTGGAGCCGTGCACATTTCTAATTATACTGTATGTCCACTGGGGAATTTGAAGCCAGGACAGTAAATGGAGGGAACCAGCAAATGGAGCAAGGGATTGTGTGACAGGGATGTAATCGATAAACATTCCTACAATGGTTGTAAGAAGAGGGCGTGGACAGATTTGACAATGGGATTGAAATTATAAACATTGCAATATCACTAAAGAAAACAGCCCTGTCCTCATCATCCCCATCCTCACCATCATCAACAACAACCACAAGAACAGTAACATCAGGTATCCATGAGACAGGGAGGTGGTAGCATTCTCACTCATTTCACCATGCAACGATGCGTCATGTATGGCCTGATTGGCCCCAGTGTCTGTGGGTTAGAGATGAGTATGATGCGTCTCTTCTCTAATGTCCAGGAAGCTCCGATTCAAACTACCATTAGTCAGCTCTGCAAGTAGCCTAGTGGTTCGAGCGTTGGGCCAGTAATCAAAAGGTCACTGGTTCTAATACCTGAGCCGAAAAGGTGAAACTCTACTATGGCTGACCCTGTAAAAAAAAAAGATTCCCTGCACCTATCCGGTGTGTGACAATAAAAATTAAAAATACATCCATGTGCCGAAAATGTTGCTTGCACATTTTTACTTAGACCTTTTTTTTCTAACATACTGGCCGTAACAGGAGTACATTAAAATAGTTGCTCAGCGAAACACCATATTTGGTAACGAACGCATTTTGACAGCATAGCGCTTGAAGAGCTGTCTAATGAGAGTTAGACAAGAGACACGGCATACTCATCATCTCTAACCCAGAGACACGGGGCTGTTTCAACTTCGAATACCAATAATTGCTGTGAAAATGTGCGACTATATTGTCTATGGAAGTGTACGTCAATGGCCATTGTGTGTTATGTTTTTATCACACCATTTTGTCTCCCGTAGACAAATCAATTTAGCTTATAAGATCTCTATCCAAGTCTAAGATGGAAATGCTCTGCAGGAGCAGGCCTTACAACGTCAACCGTTCCCCATTGTGGAAATAACACGGTCTAATGTGAGGCTGACTGAATTGACACAGTTCACACTGAACCGGTTCAACACAAATCTACCACAACCAGGATATCAGGGGACAAGACTCATGGATCGGCTCACGGGTGAAGTTTCCCCCCTGGGTACAGACGTATGATCAGCTTCCCCTCCCCTAATGTAAACGTTAACCAATAGTGGGGGAAATGCAAAAATGACCCCAGATCAGCAATTTCACACTACTCCCATGACTCTAGATGCGAGGAGAGTAGTAACATGGCGTGAACAGAATACTCATGGTGGTAATCCTATACAATACATATGGTGTCTTAGTTTGTGTAGCTCCTATGTTATATTCCACTAACTGCATTACATATGTACTTATAAAAAGTATAGGTCCGGTCATGGAGTCTGTATATTCATAATAGGCCTATTCCTGTTGGCTGAAATTGTATATGTTCCTGTCCACAACCATTTCAGTGCACGTAGGCCTGCAGTGTCTTACTGCATAGAGATGTTACTGTGGTGCCTCTTACCTCTGCAGGAGAGTTGACGACGGCCAGGTTGTAGCCATAGAGCATGGAGCTACCGAACGAGGCCAGGAAAGCCACGGCCAGCAGCGACTTGGTGAGAGACTAGAGGAAGGAAAAGATGACACAACATTAGGAGATGCTGTACAGGTGTAGGGTCTTCATTTGATCATCCTGTTGCTCCAGCATTATTTTCATGCTGTGAGAAACTGGTCAAATTAAGATCCTACACCTGTAGGAAGTAGGAACACTGCAAAACCTGATGAGAAACAGTCAAGACATCTGATAACATTTGGATAATTGTATCATACAATATGACCAGGGCCCAGGTTTTTTTTCTGAGCACATATACTGACCAAGAAAACCCATAGGCCCTGGTTACAGGTTATCAGGTAAAATTGGCCTTAGTTGCAGATTATCAGGTAAAACCTAGCCCTGATTACAGGTTATCAGGTAAAACTGGGCCCTAGTTACAGGTTATCAGGTAAAACTCAGGGTCCTAGTTACAGGTTATCAGGTAAAACTCAGGGTCCTAGTTACAGGTTATCAGGTAAAACTCAGGGTCCTAAATACAGGTTATCAGGTAACACTCAGGGTCCTAAATACAGGTTATGAGGTAAAACTCAGGGTCCTAAATACAGGTTAAGAGGTAAAACTCAGGGTCCTAAATACACTCTTAGAAAAAAGGGATCCAAAAGGATTATTTGGCTGTCCCAATAGGATAACCCTTTTTGGTCCCAGGTAGAACCCTTTTGTATTCCATGTAGACCCCTCTGTGGAAAGGGTCCTACATGGAGCCCAAAAGGGTTCTACCTCGAACCAAAAGGGGTTCTTCAAAGGGATCTCCAATGGGGACAGCAGAATAAGCATTTTAGGTTCTAGATAGCACAATTTCTGACCAATATATCTATGATCGTTTCATTAATAGAGTCGTGTGGTGTTGGAGAGAACAGTACAAACTGACTGTAAATACTACGAAACAGGTCATTGGGCATTTCAATGGAAAACATACATAACCATAGTTCATTATGCTTAACGATGATTTAAAATCAACCTGTCAACATAACAGCTTTCTGTGATGTACTGTACAGAACCAGTTTTCATAGGGAAGCTGACCTGAATGTAGCTTCACTACAACACTTACAGTATAGTATTATTGATATTATGAGCATTAAACTGTAGGTTACACTTCATTGATCAGCTCTGGATAAACATTTCTGCAACGCAAGCAATTATTAAGTATACAACTTTTACTAGGCTACTTTAACAACCACAACCGCTGCCACAAAATGTGTTGCTATAGCCTTGTGACAGACTTGTGACAAATCGAGTAGCTGGCTGGCATGCAAGATTTGGGTGCCGAGATTAGTGCCACTATACAATGACAGCATAGTGTATAAGGGTGTCAGAGTCCGAAATGGTTCATTTCAATTCTTCTATCGGTAGCCGGATTAGTAAGGAATTATGAGATTAGTGCATGATTTTGCATGTACAAGCATTTAATACATCATAAATAGGGTATGGGTTGGATACTGTCTGGGACAAGGAGAGCTGTACTGTACTGGACCTTGGCCAGACCTGTGTCATGGTCATTAGGCACGAAACAGAAGATAATAGATTGAAAAAGAGAGGGACAACCGGAATAAGAATACTTGTTTCTCTTTTTCGGTTGCAAAACGTTTTTATTATTCATCTGTTGCGTGCCTGAATGAATACAGCCCTGGTTAGTCAGCCTGCTGGAGCTGGTCCAACCCTCGAATCAGTTGGAAGCTACTCAGCTACCACCTGCCAAACACAGGATTACTGTACACGGTTTCAGGTGTTCGTTTTCCCCCAACCTGGTGTAGCAAGAAAAGGCTTGAGGAAATGTTTGTTTTTTAAAATCACACTACAGATAGTTGTAAAAACTATAAACATCTAGAATTGGTTATGGACAAACTTGACAGTTCAATTTTTAAAATGTCATCTAAAATGTAAAGTTGACAGAAAATCCATTTTACAAGGCCAAACTCTATTCTATTACTCAGAGTGGGACAGAATCAGAGTAGCCTACTACGACCAATAACTACCAGAATCGTTGTGTCAGCATACAAGATAACTACACAAACTTGATTGATGGCTTGCAATGGCTTCTTGATAGCTAGCCATAAGGTTGGGAGACTGGGAACCTACTGTAGCTAAAGCAAACTTCATAACATATCTAGGTGGCTAGTAGTATTACAGAGAAACAACACAAAATTAAAACTAAAAATACTAAAAATATTCTGAGGGGGCACGTGCCCCTGTGCCCCTATGGGCATGACGGCTCTGCATATACTGAGACATACTAGGCTAAGTAAAAGTACTGCGTTATTGTATTCCTAGTGGTGGTGTAGTCGTCAGGAGCCCTGCCTGAACTTATTCCCCTGTCCAGATGCTGAACTCCAGCACAGCCAGTTTAACTGACACCCCCAGTACACAGGGTCAGTAGCTGAGAGGATTTAACTACACCCTAATAACCAAACTGAACCAAACCTCATCAGGAGTACAGCAGGAAGCAACAGAAGCTGCCATATTGTTTTTGGGAAAGTCAGCTGTGGACTGTAGAATGGTCGAGTGGACAGTAGGTATGGGGGTGAATGGTCGAGTGGACTGTAGGTATGGGGGTGAATGGTCGAGTGGACTGTAGGTATGGGGGTGAATGGTCGAGTGGACTGTAGGTATGGGGGTGAATGGTCGAGTGGACTGTAGGTATGGGGGTGAATGGTCGAGTGGACTGTAGGTATGGGGGTGAATGGTCGAGTGGACTGTGGAGGTATGGGGGTGAATGGTCGAGTGGACTGTAGGTATGGGGGTGAATGGTCGAGTGGACTGTAGGTATGGGGGTGAATGGTCGAGTGGACTGTAGGTATGGGGGTGAATGGTCGGTGGACTGTAGGTGGACTGTAGGTATGGGGGTGAATGGTCGAGTGGGTACTGGACTGTAGGTATGGGGGTGAATGGTGGACTGTAGGTATGGGGGTGAATGGTCGAGTGGACTGTAGGTATGGGGGTGAATGGTCGAGTGGACTGTAGGTATGGGGGTGAATGGTCGAGTGGACTGTAGGTATGGGGGTGAATGGTCGAGTGGACTGTAGGTATGGGGGTGAATGGTCGAGTGGACTGTAGGTATGGGGGTGAATGGTCGAGTGGACTGTAGGTATGGGGGTGAATGGTCGAGTGGACTGTAGGTATGGGGGTGAATGGTCGACTGTAGGTATGGGGGTGAATGGTCGAGTGGACTGTAGGTATGGGGGTGAATGGTCGAGTGGACTGTAGGTATGGGGGTGAATGGTCGAGTGGACTGGACTGTAGGTATGGGGGTGAATGGTGGACTGAGTGGACTGTAGGTATGGGGGTGAATGGTCGAGTGGACTGTAGGTATGGGGGTGAATGGTCGAGTGGTACTGGGGGTGAGGTATGGGGGGGGTGAATGGTCGAGTGGACTGTAGGTATGGGGGTGAATGGTCGAGTGGACTGTAGGTTATGGGGGTGAATGGTCGAGTGGACTGTAGGTATGGGGGTGAATGGGGTGGACTGTAATGGTGAATGGTCGAGTGGACTGTAGGTATGGGGGTGAATGGTCGAGTGGACTGTAGGTATGGGGGTGAATGGTCGAGTGGACTGTAGGTATGGGGGTGAATGGTGGAGTGGACTGTAGGTATGGGGGTGAATGGTGGAGTGGACTGTAGGTATGGGGGTGAATGGTTGAGTGGACTGTAGGTATGGGGGTGAATGGTTGTAATAATGATCTGGATATGATAGGCTCCAACTCCACAGCAGGTGTACAGTAGTAGCCTGTAGCATGACTACAAACGCTCAAGATGTACTAATATTTCTATTGAGTGAATGAATAGATGTAAACAAAGGTACCCAGGGCCATTTTATAGTTCCGTATAGAGTTCATAGACTCAAAACATCCTGATGTAAATGTATTATTAACATAGATGAGATATGGAGATCAATCCAAAACAAAAGCTGTCCTTGTCTGAACTGCCTGTAAGGATGACTCAAACACTTTGGGGCCTCCCACTCACGTAGTTCTGAGGCTTCCTCCATCTTGCGATCATCGTAAAACAAACAGGCAGAGAAGTTAGGGTGAACAATAAAAAGCATAGTGGAGCATGGCTAGCCTAGGAACCTAATTCAATCTTCTTAAAAGGGCCAGCGGGAGAGACTAACAGACAACCACACATGAAAATGGCCGAAACGAGACAATGCAACATTGTAACATCCAATCGGTCTCTCTAGTCTTCTGACAAGTCTGGATTCAGTGGCTTGTATTGAAGTTCATAAGAGGCTTTAACGATCTTAAAAACACATATTTGTTTCCATTAAAAGTCCCAGTTACAAGGTATCCTTTGACTAAAACGTTGAAGAGGTTGCCACTTATAAGCTCAAGCTGCAGCACTTTAGATGTCCGGATGCTTTAGCTGGTCTAGATGAGCTGCATTCCTTAGAGAATTGAAAGCAGTGGCTGAGAGATGAATGCAGAGGTTTAAACCACAGAGCAGAATGCACTGTAGGCTACAACAACACATGCACAGTAATGTGTATTGGGCGAGGGTTTGAAGTCCACTACAATGGGCCAACAACGTTGCCATGCCATAATATACATTCAAAGAAATCTGAAAGTCAGCCATACTGTATATAAGACATATTTGTAGCCTCCCATATATGGCCATAAAAGGGAAATGGCAAGCATGCTTTTAAGGGCCAAAAATATATTGAAAGCCAGTTAGATCTCCAATGTGTAGTGTATCTCATATTCCTTATGAAAATGGATAAAGTGATATACTTGTCAAGAAGGCACAACTGTTAGAAAAGTGCTGAAAGAAAATCTAGTCAGTCTTTGTATGAAATAATCAAATCTAGTGGAATCAATAAGCCAATTATTAAAACAGAATCAACACTTACCCCCACACATTTCCCATCTTCTGCTAATAACACTTCCTCTGCCATCTATGAACTCATCAATAAATGCTCCCCCGGGTTTGCGGTGCGGTTTTAAGAGAAAGGAATGTTTATCCTACAATACTTTTTATACCACAGGCATCTCCATCCATGTTATTTTGGGTGGAAAGAGGCGGGTTTTGACGACTGACATACTTGAGAAGTTGTGAAACCTTCTGCCCACGAATCTGCAGAGCACAAAGCCTGCAGGTCCCGCCCAGTAGCAAACCAGCCTCCTCGCTTCTGTTTGACTGACTGCAGGCCATCACATGATGGTTGTCAGCGTGACTCTCCAAGGCGAGGGCAACTACCATAGTGAATTCAATCAGCTTTGCCTCTGTTAATGTGTTGTTTAAAAGCCTTCTGAGAAAAACCGACTGGAGGTTGACTCATAAGTGCATTGAAAAAAATACCTAGAAGGACAACAATGCTTCCTGCTAGTCTAAAGGGCATTATTGTACAAAAAAAATATTTAAAAAAATAAATCGGCAACATTAAAGGCCTACAACCTACAATGTCCTTCATACATTTAGGCTATACATCGTTATCAAATTGTCATTCAGTAGACACTGTGTAACAAGTGCGCTGAGAGTCAGGAAGCAAGTTCAGGGAGTGAGTGTTTTAATAATTAAAAGAAACAACGCACCGACATGCAAACAGAGTCAACAACACCTGAGGAAAGAACTAAGGGGAGTGACAGATATAGGGAAGGTAATCAAGGAGGTGATGCAGTCCAGGTGAGTGTCATCAGGCACAGGTGTGCGGGACGATGGTGACGGGTGTGTGGGATAATCAGCAGTCTGATGACCTAGAGGCCGGAGAGGGAGTATATGTGACACACTGATTCATAAACATTGTAGATAGGTTAGCCTATGATACATGTTAATGTATCAAATTAAATCAAATGTTTTTGGTCACATACACATATTTAGCAGATGTTACTGCCGGGGTAGCAAAATGCTTGTGTTCCTAACAGTGTGGTAGTATATCACAATTCATGTACAGTACCAGTCAAAAGTTTGGACACGCCTACTCATTGCAGGTTTTGTGTTTATTTTACTATTTTCTACATTGTAGAATAGTAGTGAAGACATCCACACTTTGAAAAAACTCAAATGGAATCATGTAGTAACCAAAAAAGTGTTAAACAAATCAAAATATGTTTTATATTTGAGATTCTTCAAAGTAGCCAACCTTTGCCTTGATGACAGCTTTGCACACTTAAGATTCTAAAATTAGCTTCATGCGGTAGTCTTTTCAATTAACAGGTGTGACTTGTTAATTTGTGGAATTTCTTTCCTTCTTAATGTGTTTGAGCCAATTACTTACTAATATTATTACTTTAAGACAATATTACTTTAAGACATGAAGGTCAGTCAATCCGGAACATTTCAAGAACTTTTAAAGTTTCTTCAAGTGCAGTCACAAAAACCATCAAGCGCTATGATGAAACGAGGACCGCCACAGGAAAGGAAGACCCAGAGTTACCAAATAAATGCTTCACAGAGTTCAAGTAACAGATGCATCTCAACATCATCTGTCCAGAGGAAACTGTTTGAATCAGGCCTTCATGGTTGAATTGCTGCAAAGAAACCACTACTAAAGGACACCAATAATAAGAAGAGACTTGCTTGGGCCAAGAAACCTGAGCAATGGACATTAGACTGGTGAAAATCTGTCCTTTGGTCTGCAGTCCAAATGTAAGATTTTTGGTTCCAACAGTGTCTTTGTAGGTGAACAGATGATCTCCACATGTGTGGTTCCCACCGTGAAGCATGGAGGAGGTGTAGGGGTGCCTTGCTCGTGACACTGTCAGTGATTTTATTTAGAATTCACGGCACACTTAACCAGCATGGCTACTACAGCATTCTGCAGCGATACGCCATCCCATCTGCTTTGAGTTTAGTGGGACTATCATTTGTTTTTCCTCAGGACAATGACCCAAGACACACCTCCAGGCTGTGTAAGGGCTATTTGATCAAGAAGGAGAGTGATGGAGTGCTGCATCAGATGACCTGGCCTCCACAATCACCCAGCCTCAACCCAATTGAGATGGTTTGGGATGAGTTGGACCGCAGAGTGAAGGAAAAGCAGTCAACAAGTGCTCAGCATATGTTGGGAACTCCTTCAAGACAGTTGGGAAAGCATTCCAGGTGACTACCTCAAGAAGCTGGTTGAGAAAATGCCAAGAGTGTGCAAAGCTGCCATCAAGGCAAAGGGTGATGAGAGAGAATATATTATAAAAAATATATATTTTTAACACTTTTTTTGGTTACCACATGATTCCATGCGTTGTTTCATAGTTGTGATTTCTTCACTATTATTCTACAATGTAGAAAACAATTGAAATAAAGAAAAACCCTTGAATTAGTAGGTGTGTCCAAACTTTTGACTGGTACTGTATGTTATGATTGTGATGTAATCCCGTATTATTTGCACAGTAGGCCTGAATACAGTAAGCGCCCTCTTCAGTTATTCGTAAAAGATACGAGGCCAGATCAAATGTAATATTTGTGACTCTCTTTAGCTGTGTGTCATTCAAAATATACAGTCTTAGGACGGTGACCGGTCCAGCACCATGAGATCTTCACACTAGGTCATTAGGCTCTGCTGTCAGACCAAGTGTCACATTGACAGGCTATAGTGAAACCCCCTGAGACGGCCTGCTCTACTGTCTACATAACCTCTACCTTGTTATGCTGTGACGTTAGTCCCTCAAGACAACAGCAATGGCACCTGTGACGTTAGTCCCTCAAGACAACAGCAATGGCACCTGTGACGTTAGTCCCTCAAGACAACAGCAATGGCACCTGTGACGTTAGTCCCTCAAGACAACAGCAATGGCACCTGTGACGTTAGTCCCTCAAGACAACAGCAATGGCACCTGTGACGTTAGTCCCTCAAGACAACAGCAATGGCACCTGTGACGTTAGTCCCTCAAGACAACAGCAATGGCACCTGTGACGTTAGTCCCTCAAGACAACAGCAATGGCACCTGTGACGTTAGTCCCTCAAGACAACAGCAATGGCACCTGTGACGTTAGTCCCTCAAGACAACAGCAATGGCACCTGTGACGTTAGTCCCTCAAGACAACAGCAATGGCACCTGTGACGTTAGTCCCTCAAGACAACAGCAATGGCACCTGTGACGTTAGTCCCTCAAGACAACAGCAATGGCACCTGTGACGTTAGTCCCTCAAGACAACAGCAATGGCACCTGTGACGTTAGTCCCTCAAGACAACAGCAATGGCACCTGTGACGTTAGTCCCTCAAGACAACAGCAATGGCACCTGTGACGTTAGTCCCTCAAGACAACAGCAATGGCACCTGTGACGTTAGTCCCTCAAGACAACAGCAATGGCACCTGTGACGTTAGTCCCTCAAGACAACAGCAATGGCACCTGTGACGTTAGTCCCTCAAGACAACAGCAATGGCACCTGTGACGTTAGTCCCTCAAGACAACAGCAATGGCACCTGTGACGTTAGTCCCTCAAGACAACAGCAATGGCACCTGTGACGTTAGTCCCTCAAGACAACAGCAATGGCACCTGTGACGTTAGTCCCTCAAGACAACAGCAATGGCACCTGTGACGTTAGTCCCTCAAGACAACAGCAATGGCACCTGTGACGTTAGTCCCTCAAGACAACAGCAATGGCACCTGTGACGTTAGTCCCTCAAGACAACAGCAATGGCACCTGTGACGTTAGTCCCTCAAGACAACAGCAATGGCACCTGTGACGTTAGTCCCTCAAGACAACAGCAATGGCACCTGTGACGTTAGTCCCTCAAGACAACAGCAATGGCACCTGTGACGTTAGTCCCTCAAGACAACAGCAATGGCACCTGTGGTTAGTCCCTCAAGACAACAGCAATGGCACCTGTGACGTTAGTCCCTCAAGACAACAGCAATGGCACCTGTGACGTTAGTCCCTCAAGACAACAGCAATGGCACCTGTGACGTTAGTCCCTCAAGACAACAGCAATGGCACCTGTGACGTTAGTCCCTCAAGACAACAGCAATGGCACCTGTGACGTTAGTCCCTCAAGACAACAGCAATGGCACCTGTGACGTTAGTCCCTCAAGACAACAGCAATGGCACCTGTGACGTTAGTCCCTCAAGACAACAGCAATGGCACCTGTGACGTTTTCACTTCTGGATGGTTTGTTCAGCAATGGCACCTTATTTGTTCTAGTGTCAAATAGACCCAACACCTATCTCGCAATCCCTCAATAAAAAAAAAAAAAAAACATTGTTACCCAACGCACCTGTGCCCTGCATTAGTCCCTCAAGACCAGCCGTCTCAGGTCTGTTGTTGACAGTTTGACAGTAGGTCAATCAGTTCCTCAATGACTCTCAGCAATGGCACCTGTGTCCATTGGAGTCCCTCAAGACATGACAGCAATGGCTCCTGCAGGACGTCCGTTGAGTGTCCCTCAGACAACAGCAATGGCACCTGCAGGACGCCTCCGTTGAGTCCATCAAGACAACCTGGCAATGGCACCTGACTCTCAGCAGGACGTTGAGTGTCCATTGACAGTAACAGCAATGGCACCTGTTGAGTGTCCATTGGACACAGTCCCGCCGGGAAGACAACAGCAATGGCACCTGTTGAGTGTCCATTGGACACAGTCCTCAAGACAACATGACTCTCATGGCACCTGTTGAGTGTCCATTGGACACCCTCGCCGGGATGAGTCCAATGACTCTCAGCAATGGCACCATTGGACACAGTCCCTCAAGACATGACTCTCAGCAATGGCACCTGTTGAGTGTCCATTGGACACAGACAACCTCGCAATGGCACCTGACTCTCAGCAGGACGTTAGTCCATTGGACACAGTAACAATGGCACATGACTCTCAGCAGGACGCCTCCGTTGAGTGTCCATTGGACACAGTACAACCAATGGCACACATGACTCTCAGCAGGACGTTTGAGTGTCCATCACAGACAACAGCAATGGCACCTGTCCGTTGAGTGTCCATTGGACACAGTACATGAGTCAGCAATGACTCTCAGCAGGACCTGTCCGTTGAGTCCCATTGGACACAGTAACCTCGCAATGAGTCACATGACTCTCAGCAGGGCGCGTCCGTTGAGTGTCCATTGGACACAGTAGCAATGGCACCTGACTCTCAGCAGGACGTTTGAGTGTCCATTGGACACAGACAACAGCAATGGCTCCTGCAGGACGTTTGAGTGTCCATTGGACACAGAACAACAGCAATGGCACCTGTTGAGTGTCCATTGGACACAGTAACCTCATGAGACATGACTCTCAGCAGGCACCTGTTGAGTGTCCATTGGACACAGTCCCTCAAGACAACAGCAATGGCACCATTGGACACAGTTTGAGTCGCACATGACTCTCAGCAGGACGCGTTTGAGTGTCCATTGGACACAGTAACCTCGCCGGGATGAGTCGCACATGACTCTCAGCAGGACGCGTCCGTTGAGTGTCCATTGGACACAGTAACCTCGCCGGGATGAGTGTCAAACTCTCAGCAGGACGCCTCCGTGATGTCCATTGGACACAGTAACCTCTGGGATGAGTCGCACATGACCCTCAGCAGGACGCCTCCGTTGAAAAAACCATTGGACACAGTAACCTCGCTGGGATGAGTCCTCTCAGCAGGACGCCCGTTGAGTGTCCATTGGACACAGTAACCTCCGCCTCATGAGTCGCACATGACTCTCAGGTCTGTTGAGTGTCCATTGGACACAGTAACCTCGCCGGGATGAGTCGCACATGACTCTCAGCAGGACGCGTCCGTTGAGTGTCCATTGGACACAGTAACCTCGCCGGGATCCGCACATGACTCTCAGCAGGACGCGTCCGTTGAGTGTCCATTGGACACAGTAACCTCGCCGGGATGAGTCGCACATGACTCTCAGCAGGACGCGTCCGTTGAGTGTCCATTGGACACAGTAACCTCGCCGGGATGAGTCGCACATGACTCTCAGCAGGACGCGTCCGTTGAGTGTCCATTGGACACAGTAACCTCGCTGGGATGAGTCGCACATGACTCTCAGCAGGACGCGTCCGTTGAGTGTCCATTGGACACAGTAACCTCGCCGGGATGAGTCGCACATGACTCTCAGCAGGACGCGTCCGTTGAGTGTCCATTGGACACAGTAACCTCGCTGGGATGAGTCGCACATGACTCTCAGCAGGACGCCTCCGTTGAGTGTCCATTGGACACAGTAACCTCGCTGGGATGAGTCGCACATGACTCTCAGCAGGACGCGTCCGTTGAGTGTCCATTGGACACAGTAAC